>NW_028270177.1:10172792-10335292 GCF_037043375.1 Chiloscyllium plagiosum
TCGGCTTAGGAACCCTCTAGCCACAGGGGATGAATGCGGATTTCTCCAGCTTCCTCATTTCCCCTCCCCCCACCTTTTCTCAGTCCCAACCCTCAGACTCAGCACCGCCTTCTTGACCTGCAATCTTCTTCCCGACCTCTCCGCCCCCACCCCCTCTCCGGCCTATCACCCTCACCTTAACCTCTTTCCACCTATCGCATTCCCAACGCCCCTCCCCCAAGTCCCTCCTCCCTACCTTTTATCTTAGCCTGCTTGGCACACCCTCCTCATTCCTGAAGAAGGGCTTATGCCCGAAATGTCGATTCTCCTTCTCCTTTGATGCTGCCTGACCTGCTGCGCTTTTCCAGCAACACATTTTTAAGCTCTGATCTCCAGCATCTGCAGCCCTCACTTTCTCCTAGTGCACCAAGAATTGTCTAACCAAGCTTATTTATCACATTGGTACCAGCACAGTGTCACAGCTGACTTAAATGTCCATGCTTCCCATGGGACACATGAGCTGTTTTTATTTTACTGAGGTGCATTTGCACAAAGCAATTCATTGCTTTGCTTCACTTCCATGCTAAAATTATAATCTAAAGTTAGAGATCAGACTCCAGGGAGTTTCAATTCCCTTTGCTCAAAAATCAGGTTGGCCCCTGATTCCAGGTCTCCATTGCAACTTTAGTGCAAGATAGACAGAGGCCTTCAAACAGCTCCATCGTGAATACAATGTTTTTCTTTACCCCAGACTGTTCCCGCTGCCAAACCTCTGGCTAGTATTCTGCATTTCCTCCAGTCAGTGGTGCTATAAATTCAAAATGGCCCTGTCTATACACAACCTCAGCTTGAAACAAACCTTATAGTGACCAATTATGATCATTCTAAATTAGTTTTCAAGTTTCATCCATACCATCTTCCACTTTTCTAACTAAAATTAGTTTTTTCACTAATGCTATATATTTACTACTGGGGCATAATATAATGCTATTCAACCTGACACAAATCATAAAAATACAAAATGTGGTTCCAGTTAGAAAAGGACATCTGGTTGCTCTTAACAATTAATTCACAAATTTATAAACCTTAATAATATTGATAATTGTAAGCAATTACCACAATCCTGAAACACACAACATAATTAGCATAAGCCTAGACACATGAACCGATATTCCAATTGTGAAGATAGATTACAGTGGGACATCTGAAACCCATTAAATACAGCACCATCTGTTTTGCTGCTTATTGTAATTGCAAACCTGTCCATTTCTCTTGATAATTATACCTGATCAGCATGTCAACATGACCAAAATAAGGACATTTGAAGAAAAACAACAGGGTCAGTGGTAAACTATGAGCTCAACAATATTAATGTTACACTTGTAAAAGAAAAATGCTTTTCCAAGCTCAATGGTTCGGCTTACAAATGTTCTGTACAGTGTGGAACCTAACCACTCTTAACCATAGGGTTTCAGATTTGATCATTAGGGTCTGTTGAGCTACCTCGCAGTCAGATCTGCTCAGCTGCCCTTAGGTTAGCAAGGGAAACGAGGAAAATTGGAGAGAGGGTGGTGGTAGTGTGGTCGTGGTGATTTATCATGACTCAAGTTGCTGGGTGGTGATGGCCTAGTTGTATTATCGCTGGACTGTTAATCCAGAGATCCAGATAATGGTCTAGGGACCTGGATTCAAATCCCACCACAGCACATGGTGGAATTTGAATTGGAAATAAATTGTCTCTATTTTCTCTCAAACAAAATAGAACAATATCCAAATTTCATGTTTTTGAATGAATTGTGTCTGATGATTGATGCACTTCGTTATAGATCTGGTGTCCCTGATAAAGACATTCCTTGCAAGCTTTCAATAACAGAAATGAGAATTTGAAATAAAGTCTCAAGATTCAAATTCTTCAATAGTGCCTTGACTTTTGCAGGAGAGTTGCACCAAGAGAGAACCCAATGCCTTCCCAGTCGCCAAGTGAGATGCCAGCACATGTTTAGCTTCACGTATTACAGTCTTTAATAGAAAAAGTAATTAAGTTGGAACCCATTGAATTGTTACTTCACAACATTTGCCTGATTGATATTCACAATGGTAAATAATTGATATTGATAACATATTCGTAAATAACATTAAGATGCAGGAAATTATGGGAAGTTCTGCAATGTGGGTCTGAGATGGTTTGCTGTGATTAGTTAACAATTGCGTCATTGTATCATGCAGTGCATCACGCGGCTACCAAGATGACTAAAGGCAATGTAGATAAATTACCTTGATATTTTTCTCAAACAGCAATTCTGCTGTTCCAATAAGTAGGTTTTAATAAAATCAAACTCGTTGTGCAGACATTTAACAGTTTTGCCTCTATTTTCTCTCAAACAAAATAGAACAATATCCAAATTTCATGTTTTTAGATGAATTGTGCCTGATGTTTGATGCACTTTGTTGTACATCTGGTGTCCCTGATAAAGACATTCCTTGCAAGCTTTCAATAACAGAAATGAGAATAAGGCTTTTGGAAATTGGTTCTTACCATTTCACATCTGTGAGTCTGGATATATCTCTGCAGTTCACTGATGTTGTGTTCCACACTGTTGAGCTCTGCTCTCTGGGGGTTATTGATGGTATACATGTAAACGTTCAAGTGCCGTTGGTAGCGTACAGAATAGTCTTCCGAGGATGCGATCGGTGTTACGTCCCCTGCTAACGCTGCATCAGGCTTTTGCCTAAAACAGAAGGAGCAACAGTTAAACATATCGAAATATTAAATTTTGCATGATTGAAGTAACTCTTAATGAGCGAGTTCATCAACAGAAAAGGACGCAGACAGCAGTTAAGGCGAGAGATCAGGCATGGAAGTTGCTGCTGTGTACAGCCGCCTTCACCCCTCAATGCGATGATGGGAGGTGCCTAACAAACACCAGCTGCTTCCGCTGAAGTTGCGATGTGGAAGGAACAGAGGTGAACCCATCAGCAAGCTGCTTCTGCACATCTCCTATGGGCTTCCATCCACCCACTCAAAACACAGTTGTGTGTTGAGACAACAGAATGGGGCATAATGTAAGTAACTTTGAGCAATAAAGGTGGCACTGAAACAATATGTGCAACCATATGTGCCATGGAATCCTTGGCATTTTAATTTGCCATAATTTTTGAACTCAGGGACAACAGACCAGGCGTGTGATGGTAAATGCAAATTTAGCCTAATGGCAGCTCTCTTACCCCAGTAAACAGTTGGGGTGCCCAATTTCCAGATTCACTTATAACCTTCCTACATTTTGAGTTCGTTAGATATGTTACCATTCCTTTGTCATTGTCACTAGGTTAAAATTCAGGAGATGTGGGCTTCACTAGCTGGGGCAGCATTTATGACACATCCCTCATCATCCTTCAGGTGGTAGGGATGAGCTGCCTGCTTGAACCATGACAGTCCATTGGGTTTAGGCATCCCCACAATGTTGCTGGGGGAGGAAGTTCTCAGATTTTGGCCTAGTGACTCAAGCAATGGTGATGTAATTCCAAGGTGAATTACTTGGAAGGGAACTTGCAGGTGGTGATGTTCCCATTTATCTGTTACCCTTGTCGTTCTCAATGGTAGTGGTTCTGGATTCACAAGTTGCTGACTCAGGAGCTTTGCAGGGCATATTGTAAATGGTAAACACTGCTGCTACTGACTGTTCGTGTTGGAGGGAGTGGATGCTTGTAGATCTGATGTCAGTCAAATGGATTGCTTTGTCTTGGGGTGTCAAATTACTTGAGTGCTGTTGGAGTTTTACTCATTCAGGGAGCATTCCATCACACTTCTGACTTCGTGCCTTGTAGATGGACATGATTTGGGGAGTCAGGAGTTGAGTTGCTTGCTGCAGGATTCCGAGCCTCTGACCCGTTCTTGTAGCCACAGTATAGATATGACTAGTCCAGCTCAGTTTCTATGAGACTATAATACCTAATCTACAGGTACAGAAATAGGCTATTCAGTCCATCAATTCTGCTCAGCCATTCAATGAGATCATGGTTGATCTAATAACTCTCAACTCCACTTTCTGCCTTTCTTTTCCCCCATAGCTTTCGATTCCCTTACTGATTTAAAAACTTGTATACACAGTGACCCAGCCTCAACAGCCCTCGATGGTAATGAATTCCAAGGATCTGGCCAACAGCATTTCTCAGTATGCTGAATGAAGGGGATTCAGTGATGGTGATTCACTGAACGCCAACACACAATAGCTACTTTCTGTCTTGCTGGAGATGGTCATTGCCTCGCATTTATGTAATGCAAATGCTATTTGCCACTTGTCAGTACAAACCTGGATATTTTCCAGATCTTGTAACATTTAAAATTGGGCTGCTTCAGTACCTGAGGAATTGTAAATGGTGGTGAGCACAGTGCAATCAGCAGCAAAAATTTTGACTTCTGATCTTATGATGGTCGGAAGGTCATCAATGAAGCAGATGTGACCTAGAACACTATCTTGAGGAACTATCACAGAGATGTCCTGGAGCTGGGATTACTGGCCCCCAACAACCACAACCATCTTCCTTTGTGCCGAGCAGAATTCCAACCAGTGCAGGAACATCCCCAGATTCTGACCGACTATAGCTTTGCTACAGCACCTTGATGCCAAAGGCAGTAACTCTCACTTCTTCTTCAACTCTCTTGTCCACATTGGGAAAAAGGCTATGAGGTCAGGAGATGGTGAACCCAGGCAGAACTTAAAGTGAGCTCTCCACCTAGCAGTGACACAAATTACTGTGGTTAAGGAAGAAGGTTCATATCACTTCCTGACAAATAACCAGAGATGGGCAATACATGTTAACCTTGCTTGCAATATTCCTTTCCCAAAGTAAATGTTTAAAAAAACAAAAGCCCAACTGTAACTCTCAATTGTCAAGGCTAGGCTGATGCTTTAGGGCAATCCTGACGAAATGTCACAATGTCAAAGACTTTCAGAGGCAGTGCTGAAGAGAATTTGCCAGTCTGTTCAAATGGACAAAAAAAAGGACTCCATAACATTATTCAAAGAGCAGAGAATTTATCTAGTTTCCACTCCTCATGCAGCATCAACAAGAGCAGTTTCAAAAACAAATTACTGGAATTCCAGCAATTTCTGTTTTTGTTTCTGATTTACAGCATCCCCAGTATTTTTGGTTTTTATTAAGACCAGTTTCAAATTGGTCGCTCACCTCAGTGGGGATTTTGTGCAATCTTAATCTGTGAAAGTCAACTTGCTCAACCTTCTGCATTCCTTGGAAATATCTTTCTGCTCCTCCTAATTTTATGGTACTTACATACACCATCCTAAAACATTACCAAGGACAACACACTGATTGTAAAGCTTTACCACACCCTATTCTCGCTCTCTTGCACATACACACATACATTGCAATTTTGGGAGTTGCTTTAAAACTCTTCCCAAATTATCATTAACCACATTCTTAACAACAATTCAAAGCAATTTGCTTACTCCTGAAACTTATCTGCAAATTAATGAAAGGCACTTTATGGGAACGTCCAATAGTGAGAGCAAAAACATCTGGAAACCAATTGGTGCTTGATGCAGTGTCCCTTTTAAGCAGATACCTGTATTCCATTCCTATTAAGAGGATGTCCATTCCATTTGCCTGGCGCCTACCAGATTCTGCAAACACTTACATCCAGATCACTGAAACCCCGTTGTCAATGGTGGCCAGCAATGCATCAACACTTTCAAGTACATCATGTGGCTTTGACAAACATTGGGTACAGTCAAGGATTTTCTATTAAATGTGCAATTCCTTGTGAAGCACGCATTGATACACTACAGGTGGCGTACATGTGCAACTACTGTATCCATAAATCTATGCATTCAAAAAGTCAATTCAATAAGACAACTTAATGACAACCAGAGCCACTGATTGATATTAGCACAGTGACTGTGAGGATTTGGATCTAATTTGAAATCTCAACATGGTTCCAGTCCTTTGATGAAAATAATTTATCACAAAGTTTGTTCAAATCAACCGAAAAATCACTATAAACGAGTGCTGAATTCAGAGCTTTAATTAATGGCTGCGCCAGAGTAGGGCTCACTGTGGTATCTTTACTCTTCCACCCCAACCCTTTGAAAGTGGGAGCAGCTACAGAGGTGAAGCATCTTACTGTATCATTTTGTGTTGGTCAGTAGGAGGTAAAACTGAGATGTGTCCTAAAGGAGAACTGGGTAATTTTGAAGATCATAACATTCTTGCAGAATGTACATCTGAATCCAATCTTAATTCATGGCATTAAACTCTCCTCCTTGAACCTTATTTTGCAGAAGTAAGGCTGGACTTCTGAGGCCAAGTCCCTGGTCAGCAGAGGTCTAAGGCATGACACTGGACACATTTTGATCCTTGTACACAAGTACCTGAGCTATGGCTGACATTCAAATCAGAAGTGGCACAGTAAGGATTTGGTTCTCTTTACTGGACAGGGAAAAGGTGACGTGGGGGGTGGGGGGGGTGGGAGGGGCTATTAAAGTCCATGCCTCGGTAAAAGAGAGGAATCTTTACAACAAAGGTAACCTAACCACTGGGTATGTCACACAGTTTTAAATTAAACTAGCACTGAATAATAGATTAATATCAGCAAGGATTCACTAAATAATTCTTTCATATAGCACTAGTAACAAAAAAAAATCAAATATTTTGGAAAGTTTTTAAACCCTGTGATTATATATTTTTAGCAGAAGAAAATATATTTGTTCTTCCTGAAGTGGTATCAACAAGGCTAGAATTACAGCCTGAGAAAGTGCCACTGGTTTGGTTTTTGCTGGGCAATTATTCATCTTGCTGGTTGTCCTGGTAAACAACAAAAATCCGCATTTATATAGCGCCTTCAGCATGCTAAACAATCCAAAAATGCCTGACAGGAGGACCTGAAATAATAAGCCACAATAGGTCAGAGAACAAATAACCAAAAAACGCAGTGTCAGGCAGCAACATAATGATGACTGATGTGCTTCAGTGACACTGGTAGATGACTAAATATTGGCTTCGAGACCAGATATCAGGCAGAATTCTTCTGCTCTCCATCCAACTAAAAGGTGGAATGTTTTTCCATTCGTGTGAGGGGATGTAAGAGGCTTCAATTTAACATCTCAGCCAAAAATCAGCACTTCCGACACAGCAGCACTCCCTCAAATACTGGAGTGGATCACCACTCTAAATTTTTTGTTTCAGTCTATGGAGTGCGACTTGCTTCCACAGCCTTCCAAACTGTCTGCGTGGAGTTTACACATTCTCCCTGTGCCTCTGTGGGTATCTTTCAGGTGCTCCGGACTCCCCTCACAGTCCAAAGATGTGCAGGTTAGGCGGATTGGCCGTGCTAAATTGCCCCACTGTATCCACATTTGTGCAGGCAAAGTGGATTAGCCATGGTAAATGCAAGGTTGCGGGGATAGGGTGGGATGTGCTTTGACGGGTTGGTGCAGAATCAATGGCCTGAATGGCCTTTATCTGCACAGTAGGAGTCCTATGATTAAGGCAAGAATTCAGCCAACTGAGTTAATAATGGCAGAAAAACTTCCTGAATAACCACTGCTCCAGTTAACCCAGGCTTCTATTAGACAAAGTGCCTTTGGCATGACCACTCATTAACTAGCTTATCTCTCATAACCTCAGACTGACTGATCAAACATTTCTCTGCTCTTTGTAAAACTTTGTTTTTGGCTGGAATATTTGTCATACGATAATCACATTGTAAAAGTAATTCATTGCAAAATGCTTTAGGGCATTTAAGATCGATGATTTGGAGATGCCGGTGTTGGACTGGGGTGTACAAAGTTAAAAATCACACAACACCAGGTTTAATTGGAAGCACTAGCTTTCAGAGCGCCACTCCTTCATCAGGTCGTTGTGACAATGACCTGAAGGAGCTGCGCTCCGAAAGCTAATGCTCCCAATTAAACCTGTTGGACCATAACCTGGTGTTGTGTGATTTTTAGCATTTAAGATCAGTCATCAATGATGAATGGAAAGTGATGTTCAAATGAAGGCATGCACAGTTCAGATTATAGTCTCAATACAGTTACATTTCCCAATGCAGGACAAACAGGAGCAAACGCCTTAATCAGTTCAGAAACATCTTATGCAGTTGTATCAGTATCTTACAGAAAAAACAATCAGTGTTTCAAATATACAAGTGCAAAGTCTTCCAGATGTGAAAGAGGGAAGGAATTTGAAACAAAGTAAAATCAAGAAAAGGGTATTTAGCTGCCAAACCACAATTTTCTGATAATCTATCCTCTCCATTCCACAAATTTTAAATACAGTCCCCAACACTGCTACACTTTCTTAAAGACAGTCCCATGGGTGATGTACGAATTGAACTTTCTTCAAGTGATGGATCTTTTTCTAATGTCACTCAGCTTTCTTTGCGAACTGTGGAACCATTAGACTCTCACTCAGTTCTACATGAATATCAATTGATTTCATCAGAACTCTTTCGAAGATTGGTCACCTTGTTACCAAAATCATTCCTTACCTGTTACCTGCTTCCTTTCCCCTTCCTTTGCAATCTGTTGAGTCATTGCAACCACCTTTTGTAATGTGATGAGCACAATTGTATTTAATACTTCAAATATGGTCTGACCAGTGCATTGTTAAAGATGCAACAAAATCCCACAAGATTTTTACTTCCTCTGAAATGCTAGTTGGTTCAGCTTGTAAGCACAGTCACCTCAGTATACTCTACCTGACAAAGGAACAGCGCTCCAAAAGCTTGTGTTTTCAAATAAACCTGTTGGACTATACGCTGGTATCATGTGACTTCTGACATTATTACTGAGACAGATAGAAGAGATCTTGTGTAGAGAGAGTACGGAATTTCTCCACTGTCCTGATCAATATTCCTCTCCAAATCTATACTCACCTGGTGTCTGAGGGAGCCTCACTACAATCCGCAAGTAGTTTAAACAAAAAAATTAATTGATACAGTATGCTTTGGGATGACTCATGAAGCTGATAATATGCCATAAAATACAAACACAGGTTTGATTGCTGTAGTCCTGTATTGCATCTTTTCGGATGCTAACGCATCTGCTCATATCTTCTGTTTTATTATTATTTCTGCAACTGCAGATTTTGTCTTGGACAGGTTCTTTGAGCAATATCCTCAACACTTCAAAAGACCACAAAAGGTGCTTACTGTGAAGCCAACGGCTTTTACGCTGTGGTTGTGGTTCATGCTTCCTCTGATGGCTGTTTCACCTGTTGCAAATTTTGCAGCTGCACCAGTAACTCCACATATAACAACTCTTCACAAACATGCAACTCAATATATTAGAGTTCTCATCACATGGTCCTATCTTACAATCCTGAAAGATCTCATTACCTTGCTGATTATACCTTGGACATGTAGTTTACCACCAAACCTGCAAAGTGCTCTTAATAACAGTCTTGAAGAGAAACATATGCACCTTCCCTCCCCCACATAGACAAAGATGCAAAACTATAATTAATACATTTACTCAGAGACGGAATTGAAAGGGTAAAAGATCACCAGACACTGTGACGACAGGAGAATTCCGCCCCCCCCCCCCACCACACGGAGTTATTTGGTTTTGTAAAAACCTGCTCAGAGCTGGTGGCGTTAATTTGCTACAAGCTCTCACAACTGTGGCACGAATTTACCGTCTGGGCCAGAAAACAGCCAAAAGCTTTTGTGCAGACAGAATGGTGAGCAGCCATGCTCAGAAATGGAGAACACTTACTGGGTAAAAAGTTCCTCGAGATTGTGGAAACCTCTCTGTGTTGCAAGATGAACGGGTGTCGCACCATCAAGGTTGGTGATACCCAGAGCCTCCTGTCCACCTGGCTGCTGGAGTAGGAAGGAAGCTAGTCTGGACAAACCCAGTCGCGCTGCAAAATGCATTAAGGTTTCCCGTGGGATGGAAGCTGAAAGAAAACAAACACATACATGATCAGTATCAGTTTCACTTGGCTGTTCGTTCTAGATTAATGAATTGACTAGGTGCATAAGTAACACCTCATCACATTACACTTTCAAATCAATGAATTACTTCAGAATTACTACACCCATTTGTGCACAGCAAGATTCCACTAACAAACGAATTCTTTTCAGGTGGAATGCTCAGAAATGAGGAACATTGGCTGGAATACTGACAGAATTCCCCTCTCCTCTTTGAATCCTCCTAAAAGGAGGACCATACAATAGTCCTCAGGAATGGTAAACGGGGTCTCAGTTTAACAGAAGCAGCATCACCAACAGTGCAGCACTGCATCATACATTTCAGTCTTCATTACACACTCAAAGCTGCAGCCAGGCTTAAAAGCTCTGACTCAGATGAGGGGCAACAATAAAGCCACAGCAACATTTAAGGTTTCAAGGTTTTCTACTCGAGGAAAATAAACTGATGTTGAAAATGAAAAAGCAATTATTTTAACATGACAGCAATGGCACATTGGAAGTGTGTTGTTTGCATCATCTCAGGTGTATGCTTTGTTTCCTCCTCCCTCTCTCCTGGAATGATAAAAGATTGCCTAAGAAATGGCAACACGTATGCAAGCAAACCACAGGCACCTCAGTCCAATGGTTTTTCTTCATACAAGGTTGAACAAACTATTCATAATGAAAGTGTGTTTCATGGTCTAAAATCCCACCCTGTCCACACATAATGACAACACCCATACATGCAACACACCTCTGTGACACAAAGCAAGAATCCTGGCTGATTTCTGTTCCTCGCTAACACCTTTCTCTACTCCTCAACTGAAGTCCCATTTCAGAATCCACTGTGCTGACTCGGCCAAAATCAGCTCATGTAATTCGGGAATCATAACATGTACTTTTTGATCCATGGACTTTATCATTCCAACTATATGTTCCTTCATCCAAGGACAAGAGGGGAGCCTTCAATGGACTGAAAAGTCCAGAATGATTATGTCCACCTTTAGCTCTGCCACTAATGTTAGGGACTCAGTCAGGTAAGCATACCAGAGCCTAGCTAAATGAATAAATTACTTAACAGTGTGGACTACCCCTTTGGGTAAGATTAAGTGACCAGCTGCTCTTTGGTGAATAGAGAGAAGGTAGAGTCGGAAAAATGCAAGTCTTCCTCAAAAAGGACTTTCTCCCTCTCTTCCCAACAGATGAAGGTTTTGACTCATACTCAGATACAGCTAGCTTCATGGGTGGCAGCAACTGTCTGCTATCCCCTCTGCCCAAATCCATATCATATTCTTTAATGTTTGGCAAATCTTGGTAAGATGGGCGACTGAATGTCGTTGCGGCTATCCTGAATCCTCTTCCCATGCACGTCATTTGATGCAGTTAGCTGGACAGCGACCAAAGCCAAAACAAATCCATTACATTTTTAATTCTTTCAACCCCAGGGATACCAACAAGCACAGCACCCCAACCTCAACACAAATTAGGATTTGAAGAAAACAAAAAAGTTTTAAAAACTCAGCCAACCAGAGTGTAGAGAGAAACAAGAATGACCATTTCAGGACAATGATCTTTCATCAGCTCTGTTCTATGTTGGTCAGTAAGGGGTTGAATGTAGTATGCACCAGGTAGCCTTAAAAGATGACGGTGGTGGCTCAGGAAGGACAACAATTTGTTTACATGTCAAGACCGTAACTCTCCACAGCCAACTGGGTCTTCACTGCAATTGTCTTCTCACCTTCTCCAAGAGAATTTGGAATTGGCAACAAATGTTAGCCTTGCCAAAGATGCTCACATTTCATGAAAGGATAAGTTATATACATGTTTTAATCCCATGTACAAATATACAAACAATTATCAGATTAATTTCAACACAA
Organism: Chiloscyllium plagiosum; assembly: GCF_037043375.1. Taxonomy (NCBI): domain Eukaryota; kingdom Metazoa; phylum Chordata; class Chondrichthyes; order Orectolobiformes; family Hemiscylliidae; genus Chiloscyllium; species Chiloscyllium plagiosum. The sequence continues at coordinate 10,184,580 of NW_028270177.1, forward strand.
CTGTATTTCGTTACCAATGACAATTTCAGTAGACTCTCAGACATTCTGCCAAGTATTTGAGCCTTCCTACTGAACCACTCAACACATCTATTTTGGCACAGTATGAACCATAGGTTTGATCACTGAGCTGGAAGTTTAATCCGGCAGCTCACTGATGATATTACATAGTGTGGTGATGAAACGTCTGAAAATGAACCTTCCAGCTCAGCGAGCAAACCTACATCCAGAACCTCAACCTGAGCTACAAATCTTCTCAAAACTCGCAAATGCTTGTTATACATCCCTATTGTCCACACAGTAGTGACGAGCTTTGTCTAGAAAAGTACTGGAGTCATTAGATAATCCTTGAGACAAACTGGATAATCTTCAACCTGTAGACAATTGACATCGAAGACACCAAAATCAGAGTAATACTGGATTGGGAAAGGGGGTTAAACTCCAGCTTTATAGTACAATTTTAAGAAACCAAACACAGTGATAATGCTTCTGAAACAGCACAGTCAGATGTCGGAATTCAAACGGTCATGCTCAGGTTGCAGAGATGGTCCGCAACACATTGCACTATTTTATGGCAAGCGTAACAATGTGTCCCGAGACAACTGTATTGACATTTCAATTGCCGTAATGTGGGAGTTAATCTGTTGTTCATATAATCACTGCTAAATATTTAACCAAACATAAACATAAAAACATAGGCTCCCTGCAACTTCAACCAACCCATATTTTGAGTGCAGCTATCATATGACAATTATATCGGAGACAAAAACTCAAGTGTTTTTGTGGGTTAGTTAAGTCTCTCAAGGGCGAACTGAGAAATCCCTCTGATTCACTACTGCCATATCATGTTCCCAAATCACCAAAAAAAATCAGCAAATTTGCTTATTGCAAAAAAGCATTTGATTGAATTAAATGCTTGTGCACACATGTTAATCTGCACACAGAAGGGGGTGGATGTGGACGTGATTATTTTTTTAAATTTGGTTTGACAAGTTAAGAAAAGTTGAGATCAGGAAACCAAAACGGCATATTTGGAAAATGCAGAGCAATAGGAAGAAGTTGGTGTGGTCAATCTCAGAGATAGCCCTGCACACCACAATTGTGTCCTAATCGTCTCTCGTCCTGCAGACAGTGATTCATACAGCAATATAGCTCCATGGGTTCCTGAAGCACTTTACTTCCTTATTGGAGAAAGCATTCATGCAAGAGTTTCCACTGCAGTCACCAATACCAATATATATCAACTAAACTCAAACACATTCAGATAGGTAAGCCCCTGGCATCGAATCTCAGCAGTGGGGATTCACACAAGAAATGAATTTACAGATCAATGGAAAACTAAATCAAACCCAGTTAGTATTGGAATGAAGTGAAGTTGGCTGCAGAAGCAAACTGATTTATGCAAGTATAGCTTTTGCAAAACAAATATTGTTAAGCACCATCATTTGACTATTCACAGTTCTTCCATTCAGAATGCAGCTTCATTTCCTGCATCATAAAATTCAACAGTTGTGGTATGAATGATTGCTGCTTTCATCGCCACTGCCCCTGCATAGGAAGGCTTTTCTACATGTTGATGACACCTTGAATGAAAAGCTTCCTGTTATCAGCAACGAATTTGCCCTTTGCCCTATTGTATGGTTTTGATGTGAACTAACACTCCTGATATGTCTCAACGATGCTGCATAATATTTGCAATATCTATAACACGTCACACACAGCAATGAAATAAGTGACCATGTCCTCCATTTCTCTTGGTTGTGCACGCTGATGGCAGACTCTTTCTCATCTTATAACCACAGACCCAAGCAATATGAACAACACACTCTATTAGATTCAGTTTACTCGACATGACCAGGCATTCTCATGGTGACAGTGAAGTCAATCTCCCCGTGGTTTCGAAGAATGAGAGGTGACTGCATAGAAATGTTAAACATTATGAAGAGGCTTCACAGAGAAGATCCTGAGAGTCTGTTTCCCCGGTTGGGAAATTTAGAATAAGGCAGCACTGTGTGCATGTAAGGGATCTATTATTTCGATTTGTTTCTGAAGAAGGGTCACTCGACCTGAAACGTTAACTCTGATTTCTTTCCACAGATGCTGCCAGAACATGCTGAGCTTTTCCAGCAATTTCTGTCTTTGTTTCTGATATACGGCATCTGTGGTTAAGTTTTTACTTATTCTTTAGGATTGAGATGGGCAGAAATTATTTGAAAGGATTGTGAATCGCTGGACTCCTTTACACCAGTGATAGTCAATACACTAGTGAACACACTTAAGGCTGATAAAGACAGATCATATGATCTCCCAGGGAATCAAGGGATATGTGGAGGGGAAAGTGGAGTAGAAGACATGATCAGATCTGGTCATATTGAATGGTGCACCACTTTCAATGAGCTGAATGGTCTTATCCTCCTCCTATTTCTTATGTAGTTTTCAACTGGCTACCAACATTCCAGGTTGTCTTGTGTCGTTCCAGTTCTGTATCACAGCTCCTGTGCCCACTTCTCTCTCACACACACACACGTACAGAGGAAAGACTACTTTACTTCAATAATGTTCAAGAAAGCTCATTGGTCTATCAGTCACCAGCAACTGAACTTAACCAGCAATATGGTTATGGCTTTGAAAAAAAACAGAATAAATTGAATTGAATCATTTATTGTCACATGTATTCAATATAAAGTACTGAAAAATGTATACCATCATCATGCATAGGTGCCATTCTCATTAACTTAAAATTAACTTAACTTAAATTAAATTAACTTAAAATAAAATTTAAAAATTAACAAAGATAACTTAAAAGAGAGTCCAACTATTCCTTCTCTGCTGCTACATTCCTATTCTGGGCTACACCAGCCCACGCCATGCCTCCAGAGTCTGAAATAAAAATCTTCCCATTAAATCATACAAAATTGTTAAGAGCACTACAGGGTAGAAGTTGGAAGGAAGTTTCCCCTGGCTTGAGGTAGAGGGATCTAGAACCTGGGAACACAGTTTTAGAAGGAGGGATAGGACGGAAGGAAGTGAGACGAGGAAGAAGTCCTCACTCAGAGGGTGATGAACATTTGGAATTCACTGTCCAGAGGGCTACGAAGGCACAGTCATCATGTATGCTCAGGGCAGAGGTCAATAGATTCCTCCAAAAGTTAAAAATATCAAGGGATATGGGGGCAGTGCAGGACAACAGCACTGAGGCATAAGATCAGTCACAATCTAATAACAACAGAGCAGGTAAGAGGGGCCAATGGTTTATGCCTGCAGTAGTTTCTATATTCTCAAAACAGAAAATTGTAAAAGTGGGGCAAGTTTATCAACCTGCCTTTTCCTTGCGGATGCTGCAGCATTTTCTGCACGTTACATGTGGCTTGTAATGTTCTACATCCAAGAGTCAAGCTACAATGGAATTCCTGACCCAGTGGCTGATGAGATTCCCACTCAACTCCACAACTATGTGACATTTGGAGAAAGGCAATACTGCACACCAGTCTACACATACAAGGAAAACAAAGAACAAGGCAGGTTTTGCCGAAGATTAATTATATTCTGTTTCTTTTGTAATCGGAGAATCCAGTTAACTGCTCTGAAATAAGATCTATTTTAGACTTTGTGGGTAAATTGTGAGTAACCCTAACAGTGGTCTCGATATTATTTTCTCTCAATACTTTGTTGGATATTATCCACAGTGCGAGTTCTGTGGTATATTTTCGAGTCTTGCCCAACATGGATCAATGCCACAAACTCCTATTGCAAAAATATAAGGAAATAAAGCCACACTGCACTCCAACTTGTTCAATTTTCCACAGTTATAGGCACATGGAGCGATCTATAAAAAGGACATTGATGAAAAGAAAGCAGGGTAATGTGGCAATTGCACTCCCTCGACGTGTTTTAAGTCAGAAATCAGGCTCTTTCAGGTTCTAGTTCAACAGGTTTATTTGAAATCACAAGCTTTCAAAATTTGATAAAGAAGCAGCCCTCCGAAAGTTTGACTTCAAATAATCCTGTTGGACTATAACCGGGTGGCGTGTGACTTCTGACTGTCCATCCCAGTCCAACACTGGCATCTCCACATCATGGCCATATATTCTTAAGCTATTTTTTCTAATACATAACTACAATCGCTGCCTCTTAAGCTGGGTACACTCCTGTGCACATGATTTTGCCCACAATATTCACAAGATGGAAGAGAATTAGTTCAGGTCCTTTGGAGAGTTTTGTGCAGTAACTAGGGACACGTAGGATGTTTTGCCTTGCAATACAGAAACAAATCTTTGCATCTTTACCACAACTGTCAAAAAGCCTGCAGTGGTCCTGACCTCTCAGATCAGATCTGGACAACTAGAAGAGCTGTTGATGAACTTGTACACATTTAGATTATGACAGCTTTATAAGTATGGAAGGAAATGCAAATACCATGATTCAATCTTTATTTTGTTATGAGTACGTAAGTGGCTTAATTTGCCGAGTTACTGGAAAGTAAAATATCTGCAAATAGGAATGGAGTTCATACATCAATAGCAGAAGAATGAATAAAAAGAGCATTCCTTCAGCTGAACTGATGCCACCATCAAAATCCCTTAGGATTTGTTGTAAAGAGCAAAATGGTCAGTCTAAACTCTGAAGTTGACTAACCGCCAATTTATGATAGCGCCATAATTAAAATTTCCCATCAGTATCAAATTTGCAATCATTGAAAAGGAAAAAAAAAGTAAAACGTTAACTTGATCAGATGCCTATAACACTTGGAGACAGTAAAGAATGCAGATGCTGGAAGCCAGAGTCAATAGATGTGAGGCTCGAAAAGCACAGCAGGTCAGGCAGCATCCGAGGAGCAGGAAAGTAAAGGTTCCAGCCTGAAACATTGACTTTCCTGCTTCTCGGATGCTGTCTGACATGCTGTGCTTTTCCAGCCTCATATCTATTGCCTATAATGGATGGGTTAGATAAGTACAGCTGTATTAATATAAATGATTACCTAATCACTTTTTGGTTGATTTTAAATCAATGTTTCATTGTAAACACTGGACATTCAATGGATATAACAGTATATGAAGTTTCATGAGTAGAATGCGAGACTATTCAGGAAAGGGTGGGGAAGCAGAAAGGAACATTCTAGCTCATCAGCCCTACACTTTTTTACAAATACCAACTTGATCAGCAACTCAACCCAAACCCACTTTTTTCTGAAACAGTTTCAATATTTTTAAAGATAGAGCCACTGTGGTAAGCAAGGAAATACATTCTATAAAAAGATACTTGAAATAACATTTGAACAAGTTACATTTACACAATAAAACAACCCACCAATTAAATCCAGAGGTATTTTAAAGCTTACTTTTCAGGATGGCCATCTCTCATCCTTATTATGACCAAAATACATTTTTCATTCAATCGATAAGTTGTTGAAGTGTTACAAGTCAAACAAGTCTCCTATTTTTCTTTTGGTAAGGATTCACAAGCAGCAAATGATAAAATCGATGGTTGTGGCAAACAATCAACCATGGTTGGTTGAGAGGGCGAAATCACATCCTTGCTTACCACACTGGCTCCGTCTTTAGACAGAAAAAAATTGGTTGAAGAAAAAAATGGATTCAGATTGATTTGCTGGTCAAGATTGTATTTGTAGAAAGGTGTAAGATCAATGCTCCTTTCTCGTTCCCCACACTTTCCTAAATAGTCTTGCATTCTATTCATGAACGTCATCTACAATTGCCTGCATTGAATGTCCAGTGTTTAAAATGAGCCATTGATTTAAATCAGCCAAAAAGTGATAGCCATAACCATTTGTATTAATATGGTGTCTTGAGTATTTTGCCTATTTTGGGAAAAAACAGCTGCACTTATCTAACCCATCCACTATAGGCATCTGACCAGTTTAACATTGATAAGTAAAAAAGAACATTTAAAGAACAATGATTGCAAAGCTAATGCTAAAGGGAATTTTTAATTATGGCACTATCATAAATAGGTGGTTAATCAACTTCACAGAATTTAGATGGCTTTAGACTGACTGACCATTTTGCTTTTTACAACAAATCCTAATGGATTTTGAAGGTGGCATCAATTCAGCTGCAGAAATGCTCTTTTTATGCATTCTTCTGTTATTGATGTATGAACTCCATTCCTATTTGCAGATATTTTACTTTCCAGAAGCTTAGGGAAAATTCAGCCACAGATGAACTGATAAGAGTAGTGTGGGTAACTGTGGTAATTAACTTGCAGTCTATTTTCACCAAGTGGCTGGGGGTGGAGTGTGTCTATATCCAGCTCTGTGATAAATACAAGGGTAGCATTGTTCAACATTTCAAAAGGGGATGTTCATCAAAACTTGCAACAATAAACTCTTCAATTCTTAACCCACTGAGCAATTCAGAGGCATTTCCGCATAAATGCTTGTAAAGTACACATACACAGATACAAAGTTAAAAATCACACAACACCAGGTTATAGTCCAACAGGTTTAATTGGAAGCACACTAGCTTTCGGAGCGTCGCTCCATCAGGTGGTAGTGGAGGGCTCAATCCTAACACACAGAATTTATAGCAAAAATTTACAGTGTGATGTAACTGAACAATTGATTGTCTGTTAAGCCTTTCATGTTAGAATACCATGAGAGTTTCATTTCTTTCATGTGTAAATCACAAAACCTTTTTTTAAAAAGTTGCATTCTCAGGTTAGTTGTTAACAATGGTAATAACTAGACAATATGTTGAAGGTGTTAGCCCCCTGTGTTCTCTGTCTATGCCAAGATGTTTAGATCGTTATCTTACTTTTAAGATTAGAATCAGAGTTTTACATGAATTCATGCAGTTTTTGAGCAAAGTACAATGTAACCCTTCAAGTACAAATTCACCCCACAAAATATGTGTGTGCATGTGGGTCTTTGTCAGACACATGCACACATATATTTTGTGGGGTGAATTTGTACTTGCATGGTTACATTGTACTTTGCTCAAAAACTGCATGAATTCATGTAAAACTCTGCTATCTCACTTTTAAGATTAGAATCAATCTAAACATCACGGCATAGGCAGATAACACGGGGGCTAACACCTTCAACATATTGTCTAGCTATCACCACTGTTAACAGCTAACCTGAGAATGCAACTTTTTCAAAAAAGGTTTTGTGATTTACACATGAAAGGAGTGAAACTGTCATGGTATTCTAACAGATGAAAGGCTTAACAGACAATCAATTGTTCAGTTACATCACATTGTAAATTTTTGCTATAAATTCTGTGTGTTAGGATTGAGCCCTCCACAATCATCTGATGAAGGAGCGACGCTCCGAAAGCTAGTGTGCTTCAAATTAAACCTGTTGGACTATAACCTGGTGTTGTGTGATTTTTAACTTTGTACACCCCAGTCCAACACCGGCATCTCCAAATCATGACTGCACAGATACAGTACTGCATGGGCTCTGTATCACTTACTGCAATAATTTCAATAACGTCAAATTAATTCATTACCAAATCTACACACGGAGAACATACAATAGTAATGAGACAATTGATTACTTTTTGGTGAAAACATTGTAATATTCAAGTTGCTGAATTGGAAAAATGCTGAATACTGATATATTATGGGTTATACATCAGAACAATTAATGAGCAACATGACTGTCCACCATGACTATATAGAATAGAATCATTTAGATTAAGAATTTTACAGTCCAGAAGGAGGCCATTCGACCCATTGTATCTGTAACAGCTCCCGAAAGAGCCACTCAGCTGGTCTCACTCTCTGGCTCCACCTCTGTAGCCCTCTCACTTCAATACTTCCAAATATATACCCAGTTCTCTTTTGAAACATCCTGTGGAAACTGCCTCCACCACTTTGTCAGGCAGCACACTCCAACTCCCTAACAACTCTTGAGTGAAGACGTTACTTGTCATCTCACTCCTTGCTCTCTTGCTGACAATCTTGAAATTGTTAATTACTGACCGTTTCTTTTGACATTTCTCAAGGGTACACCGCCGACTTATAGGAACTTTCAGATTCACAAAGTAGAGCTTAAATGACAAATTGTTTTTGAGTGCAGCGAACTGTTCAAGGGAGAATGTTCCTGGCTGTCAGGAGAACAGCAGCAGCATTTTTTCCCAAGCACTGTAGTGTGAACAAAACAATCTCATTTGTGTTTGTACCCCATTATCTATAAAGTACAATGACCCCAATCACACCAATGACTGAGCCATCAATTTTGCACTTGGAGCCAGAAATGTTTTGATCTTCCCTGGAAATACTTTATACAGATGCAAAAGCAGGAACTAGTGTATACCCAATTGCTTTCACCCTAACTTCACATAAAACAAGGTACAGAAAAATCCAACTGCACAAACTCTTGTATCTTTGCCAAAATAGTCTTTGACAGGGTAGATATGGAAATGTTGTTTTCCCCTTCTGGAAAGAGTTCAGGACCAGAGCACACAATCTCAGAATGCCATACACTTAAGACAGAGATATGGATGAATTTCTTCTCTCTAAGGGTAGCACATCTGTGGAATTCTTTAATGGAGAGGGCTGTGGACTTGGGTCATTAAGTAAATTCAATGCTGAGATCAACAGAAATTTGAACAGTAAAGGAATTAAGGATTATAGAGAAAGGCAGGGAAGTGATCTCATTGAATGGCAGAGCAGACTTAATGGATTGAATGGTCTACTTCTGCTCCTGTGTCTTATGCTCCACTACCCTCTAAACCAGCAACATCTACTACCCAAGGGAACAATGTGTGCAGAAGCAAAGGAATGTTCCAACAGTTCCGTCCAAGTATGTGTATTTAGCATGAAACCCTATCACCATTCCTTCGCTGTCACAGGTCAAATTGATGTAGCTCCTTCCTGAACAGCACTGTGATGCCTCCACACCACACTGGCTGCAGCAATTCAAGGCAGTGGCTCACCCCCCAGCTTTTCAAGGGCATATAGGGATGTGCAATAATGATGGCCTTCCCAGTGACAGCCACATTCCATGAACAAATCTGAAAATATCCAGCTGGAATTGGCTGTAAGGGTAATTCCTCTAGTACTTTCAGTAATGGGAGAGTGCTGTACTGTCAGACATGTGACTTTTTCAGATGATACCTGAAATGAAGTCGGGGAGATGTGGTAAAAGAAAGAAAGCAAGCCTTGACCATTAAAGCAGAGAGGAGGAGAAGAGTTTCACTCAGTCTCCTGGTCAATATTTATCCCTTAACATAGGTCATCACATTGCTCCTTGTGGAGGCTTGGAGTGAGTCAACTGGTTACCATATATCCATCTCCCAACATAGGAAACATCCAAAATCCTTCACTGTCTGTAAAGCAATCTGAACAAGCTGGTGGTCATGAAAAGTGCTATATAAATGCAGGCCTGTCTTTCTCTTCTCAAACATGCACATTTTTTGAATCTCTGATGAAGAGTCATCTGGAATCAAAACTTCAGCTTGCTATCTCTCCACAGATGCTGCCTGACCAGCTAGTGACTTCTAGCATGCTTTGTTTTCAGTTCATTTTAGAAGCTCCATTGTTTGCCCACCAATGTTAACACATAAGTCTATTAGTCGTTCAGTGCAGAGTCGCTGCTAGTGTAGCTGCTTCCTCCCACTTTAATAAAACTAACCTAATAATAATTCATCTTGTGCTGTACCTTACAGAAAGATGCAAAGAGTATATTGGAGAAGAAATTACATTCTTAAGCTTGTGTGGATTTTGGCTGTTTCCTTGCACCTCAAAATGTTGTGCAAGGTTAATGTTAAATGTTCTGAAAGGGTTTATATTAGAGACTGCAGTAGGCTCCATTTAATCTAATGATGCCTAAATAAAACAAAGAACTGCAGATGCTGAAGATCTGAAACAAAAACAGAAGTTTCTGTAGAAACTCAGCAGGTCTGGCAACATCTGTGGAAACACAGGAGTGTTTACATTTGGAGTCCAGTGACTGGACTTGAAGTATTCACTGATTTTTCACCAAAGATGCTGTTAGAGCTGCTGAGTCTCTCCAGCAATTTCTGCTTTTGATTTGATTTATTGTCAGAGAAGTATTTAGAGTCAGAGTTATACAGCATAAAAACAGACCCTTTGGTCCAACTCGTCCATGCCGACCAGATATTCTAAATTAATCTAGTCCCATTTGCCAGCACTTGGCCCATATCCCTCTACACTCTTCCTATTCATATACCTATCAAGATGCCTTTTAAATGTTGTAATTGTACCAGACTCGACCACTTCCTCTGGCAGCTCATTCCATACATGCACCACCCTCCACCTGACTGTTCCAGTGCTGTGAGCTCTCCCACATGGGTCTCTGAGAGAGGTGGGGGGTGGAGGCGTGGTGAGCAAGGCAGAGGGGGAAAGGTGAGGGAGAAAGATTTAGCTTGAGATCTTAACAAGGGAGATGTGTCAGTGTCTCTTGTATACCAGGCATTATAACTAAAACAAACTAGTCAATTTAATGCAACATGCTATATCTTTTAAAGACAAGTCCCTGATTTCACCAGAACTTACCAGTAGTTTATCCTCTACCATTTTTTTAAACAAAAAGACATTTAGTTACAGAATAAAAAGAAGAACTGATGGCTGCATTCTATCGCAACCATTAACTGGTAATGGTTGGTTATTGAACACATACAACACAAAGCACTTGATTTCTTACACACGCACCTTGATGTGGTTGATTAAACTTTTGTAACTTGTTACCAATGGACACAAACATGTCACTGTTAACCTTGTAAAAGAATATATTATGATTCATAAACATTAACCTAAGGTGCACAAAGATTTTTGTTTTGATGTGCAGAGTACAAAAGCAACACTGTTGAAATCAAGTAACCAACCACTAATATTAACTTTTTTGCAGCAAAATCAATCTTACCTTATCAAAATCAAAATGAATCACTTGTAAACTATTACTAAACAAATGTTGCTTATTCCAATATGCTCTATGGACAATCATCCACCTTCCATTGACTGAACCCATTCAACTGCCAGTATCTTAATATGTACCAAGTACTGAGCAACCAGAAGCCGTGCTCACTGACCCATGTTGGCTGCCAGTCTGACAATGCCTCGGTTTTAACATTATCATTCTAGTTTTCAGATCCCTTCAATGCATCTCTCCCATCTACTCCCCCCCGCCGGAAACACCTGGCAAATGTGTTGTCAGAGATGTGGCCCTTGCATCGGGCTCATCAGCCACATAAGGATGCAAGGAACGCAGGAGTAATGACACAGAAATTCCTCGTTAGCAAGTGATTGCTGTTGCGGCCATTCTACCTTTGTAACCTTGTCAAGCTGTACAAAGAGATCTCTCCGTGCCTCCAGTTCTGGGCTCTCATGCACCTGATTTTAATTGCTCCACCAGCACACCACCAATCTTGGTGTCATCTGCAAACTTACTAACCATGCCTCTTATATTGTCAGCCAAATCATTTATATAAATGACAAAAGTGAACCCAGCAATGATCCCTGTGCAACACTGCTGGTCACAGACCTCCAGTCTAAAAAAGCAACACTCCACCATCACTCATGTCTCCTGCCATTAAGCCAATTTTGTATCCAATTGCCAAAGTCACCCTGAATCCCATGTGATACCATGGCACTCATTCATCCCATTGATGTGTGACATTCTCTTACCATGAAACACACCACAGCAACATTTACTGAGCCGGTCCTTTAATGCAGGTAGTGATCCACATCAGACTCTTTATCATCCCTCTTATTCAGCTCACTCCAACATGCACAACCCATTATTAGGTAGTTCCAGTCAGGTCATTTCAAACTCAAACACAATGTTAACTCACCATTTCACAACAGTGCACAAAATGTTTTTCTTGAAAAGCAATAGTTAGACGGCTCACAAACATCGATGACCTGTGCCTAATGCACTCGGAACTTACTGTTGGCAATGCTGTCATTTTACTAGGAATTATCTTCAACAAAGAATCACAGGCAAAAAAAACAGGAAGGCAGAGAAACCTCTTGATTAACCAAATGCAATCCAATTTTATGATTTTACTTCTACCCAGTTAGTGACCAAACCTTAGTTAGAATTGCAAAATATTAATGGAAGTTCTGTGATGTAGGAACAGGAGCAAGTTATCAATCTGCTCAAACCCGTTCTGTCATGCAGAAATTTTACTCTCTCTTTCATAGTCCAGATGAGGCAGATTCGGCAGATATATTAAACAATCTTGATCATTCACAGAAATTTTAAACAAAAAATAAATCTAGGCGATCCTTGGTTTGAAAAACGTGAGACTCTCCAGGCAGCTGTAGGGTGGGGAAATCAGTACCAGAAGGTAAGCACCAGCGAAGTGTAAGCCAACAATCCCATTAGCACTGTGACCTTTTATTCACCCTCCTGAAACTGCTCGAAAGATGAATAATCATTCAGAGAGAGAACTATCGTAGCTGGAAAATACTCAGAATTGAACAGCTATTCATCTCAAATGCACACGGTCTGTTGACCTGCACATAAAATTCTCACTTCAAAACGATTGCAGTTTACACAGGGATTGAGACAGGCTGCTCGTGTCTATCTACATGACCATGACTGGCTGAGGACAAGGATTTTTTGATTAAATGTGTCCAGAGTTAATAACTTCCTTAAATCTTTAGTAAGGGGTCACTTCACTCATGTCCCTCCAACTTCATTAAACACCGACTGACCTTTCCGGACAGTGTAACAGTGATAAGGTTAAAAGAAGAATCGTCCACTGTGAAAAATGGTGAAGACAATAATCAAAAATTGCTTCACATTGGATTAAGCATCCTGCTAATGGTGACACCCCACAATGAGTTGATGGGAACCCAAATGTAAAGGCACTGGCTCAGCAAAGACCAGCAAAACTTGTTTTTGAAAAGCTGCCTTCCCAGTAGCTGACCAAGTTAGAAGTCACACGACACCAGGTGATAGTCCCCTTCACCTGACAAAGGCGTAGCACTCTGAAAGCTTGTGACTTCAAATAAACCTGTTGGATCATAACCTGATGTCATGTGACTTCTGACCCCAGCCCAACACCGGCACCTCCACGTCATGGTCACTGATAGAACATAGAACAATACAGCACAGAACAGGCCCTTCGGCCCACGATGTTGTGCCGAACGTTTGTCCTAGCTTAAGCACTTATCCATGTACCTATCCAATTGCCGCTTAAAGGTCACCAATGATTCTGACTCTGCCACTCCCACAGGCAGCGCAGTCCATGCCCCCACCACTCTCTGGGTAAAGAACCTACCCCTGACATCCCCCCCTATACCTTCCACCCTTCCCCTTAAATTTATGTCCCCTTGTAATACTCTGTTGTACCCGGGGAAAAAGTCTCTGATTGTCTACTCTATCTATTCCCCTGATCATCTTATAAATCTCTATCAAGTCACCCCTCATCCTTCGCCATTCCAAAGAGAAAAGGCCTAGCACTCTCAACCTATCCTAGTACGACCTATTCTCCATTCCAGGCAACATCCTGGTAAATCTCCTCTGCAACCTCTCCAAAGCTTTCACATCTTTCTGAAAACGAGGCGACCAGAACTGCACACAGTACTCCAAATGTGGCCTTACCAAGGTCCTATACAGCTGCAACATCACCTCACGACTCTTGAATTCAATCCCTCTGCTAATGAACACTAATACACCATAGGCCTTCTTACAAGCTCTATCCATCTGAGTGGTAACTTTCAAAGATCCCTCTGCTCCTCCACCTTACTAAGAACCCTACCGTTAACCCTGTATTCCGCATTCTTATTTGTCCTTCCAAAATGGACAGCCTCACACTTGACAGGGTTGAACTCCATCTGCCACTCCTCAGCGCAGCACTGCATCATATCTAAATCCCTTTGCAGCCGACAACAACCCTCCTCACTATCCACAACTCCACCAATCTTCGTATCGTCTGCAAATTTACTGACCCACCCTTCGACTCCCTCTTCCAAGTCATTAATAAAAATTACAAACAGCAGAGGACCCAAAACTGATCCCTGTGGAACTCCACTTGTAACTGGGCTCCAGGCTGAATATTTACCATCTATCACCACTCTCTGACTTCGACCGGTTAGCCAGTTCTCTATCCAACTGGTCAAACTTCCCACTATCCCAAGCCTCCTGACTTTCCACATAAGCCTACCATGGGGAACCTTATCAAATGCCTTACTAAAATCCATGTACACTACATCCACTGCTCTACCCTCATCCACATGCTTGGTCACCTCCTCAAAGAATTCAATAAGACTTGTAAGGCAAGACCTACCCCTCACAAATCCGTGCTGGCTGTCCCTAATTAAGCAGTGTCTTTCCAGATACTCATAAATCCTATCCTTCAGTACCCTTTCCATTACTTTACCTACCACCGAAGTAAGATTAACTGGCCTGTAATTCCCGGGTTTATCCCTATTCCCTTTTTTGAACAGGGGCACAACATTCGCCACTCTCCAGTCCCCTGGCACCACCCCCATTGACAGTGAAGACGAAAAGATCATTGCCAACGGTTCTGCAATTTCCTCTCTTGCTTCCCACATAATCCTAGGATATATCCTGTCAGGCCCGGGGTACTTGTCTATCCTCAAGTTTTTCAAAATGCCCAACACATCTTCCTTCCTGACAAGTATCTCCTCTACCTTACCAGTCCGTTTCATACTCTCCTCTTCAATACGGTCCCTCTCATTTGTAAATACTGAAAAAAAGTACTCATTCAAGACCTCTCCTATCTCTTCCGACTCAATTCACAGTCTCCCACTACTGTCCTTGATCGGACCTACTCTCGCTCACGTCATTCTCATGTTTCTCACATATGCATAAAAGGCCTTGGGGTTATTCTTGATCCTACCTGCCAAAGATTTTTCATGCCCTCTCTTAGCTCTCCTAATCCCTTTCTTCAGCTCTCTCCTGGCTATCCTGTATTCCTCCAACGCTCTGTCTGAACCTTGTTTCCTCAACCTTATGTAAGCCTCCTTCTTCCTCCTTACAAGACATTCAACCTCCCTCGTCAACCAAGGTTCCCTCACACGACCATCTCTTTCCTGCCTGACAGGTACATACATATCAAGGACACGTCGTATCTGTTCCTTGAAAAAGTTCCACATTTCAACGACATCCTTCCCTGACAGCCTATGCTCCCAATTTATGCTCCTCAGATCCTGTCCTGCAGCATTGTATTTACCCTTCCCCCAATTGTAAAACCTGCCCTGTTGCACGCACCTATCTCTCTCCATAACCAAGGTGAAAGTCACAGAATTGTGGTCACCATCACCAAAATGCTCACCCACTAACAAGCCCATCACTTGTCCCGGTTCGTTACAAGTCCCATTCCAATATGGCCTCCCATCTGGTCGGACAATCGACATACTGAGTTAGAAAAGCTTCCCGGACACACTATACAAACACCGCCGCGTCCAATCTACTTGATCTAAAGAGCTTCCAATCAATACTTGGGAAGTTGAAATCGTCCATGACTACTACCCTGTGGCTTCTGCACCTTTCCAAAATCTGTTTCCCAATCGGTTTCTCCACACCTCTGCTGCTATTGGGGGGCCTATAGTAAACACCCAACAAGGTGACTGCTCCTTTCCTATTTCTGGCTTCAACCCATACTACCTCCAAAGGCAGATCCCCCTCAAACTGCCTTTCTGCAGCCGTTATACCATTTCTAATTAGCAACGCCACCCCCCCTCCTTTTTTACCACCCCCCCAATCTTACTGAAACATCTGTAACCAGGAACCTCCAACGACCATTCCTGTCCCTCTTCTACCCACGTTTCCGTGATGGCCACAACATCGTAGTACCAAGTACCGATCCACGCCTTAAGTTCACCCACCTTATTTCTGATACTCCTTGCGTTGAAGTATACACACTTGAGCCCATCTCTGTGTCTGCAAGTATTCCCTGTCAGTGCTACCTTCTCCACAGCCTCCCTACAGTCTTGGACATCCTGACAAACAGCTAACCTACTTGCTGGACTACAAGTCCGGATCCCATCCCCCTGCCAAATTAGTTTAAACCCCCCCGAAGAGTGCTAGCAAACCTACCTCCCAGGATATTGGTGCCCTTCTGGTTTAGGTGCAACCCGTCCTGCTTGTACAGGTCCCACCTTCCCCAGAATGCAGTCCAATTGTCCAAATACCTGAAGCCCTCCTTCCTACACCATCCTTGCAGCCACATGTCCAACTGCACTCTCTCCCTATTCCTTGCCTCACTGTCACGTGGCACCGGCAACAACCCAGAGCTGACGACTCTGTCCGTCCTAGCTTTTAGCTTCCAGCCTAACTCCCTGAGCTCCTGAATGACCTCCCCACCCCCCTTCCTACATATGTCGTTGGTGCCAATGTGCACCACGACTTCTGGCTGCACACCCTCCCCCTTAAGGATTCTGAAGACACGGTCCGAGACGTCTCGGACCCTGGCACCCGGGAGGCAACAAACCATCCGAGAGTTAGTGGTTACACCAACTTTATGTTTTGGTTGCCCTGAGACCTCTGTAGTGGAAGTCCAGATGGTCAAAAGTCTTAAGGAACCTGAAAAAAAAATCTACAACAGATTTTGTGGGCGGCACGGTGGCACAGTGGTTAGCACTGCTGCCTCACAGCGCCTGAGACCCAGGTTCAGTTCCTGCCTCAGGCGACTGACTGTGTGGAGTTTGCACATTCTCCCTGTGTCTGCGTGGGTTTCCTCCGGGTGCTCCGGTTTCGTCCCACCATCCAAAGATGTGCAGGCCAGGTGAATTGGCCATACTAAATTGCCCGTAGCGTTAGGTAAGGGGTAAATGTAGGGGTATGGGTGGGTTGCGCTTCGGCGGGTCGGTGTGGACTTGTTGGGCCGAAGGGCCTGTTTCCACACTGTAATCTGATCTAATCTAATCTAATCAGATACACCTTGATGTTTCCCAGGGCAATAAAAACAGATTAACCAACACATTAAAAAAAATTTCACAAATTAGAATTATTGCAGAGGGATATAGAGCCAGTGTCTTTCTGAACTTGGGCTCAGTGTCAAGAGGTGGTTTTGTGCTGTGTACGGACATAGATTTATTTTTGTTGCAGATGGCAGTGAATCCATATGGGTATATGAATTAAGGGCAGTATACATAAAACATGCAAGCTTTTTCCAATATTCCACTGGCACCAATAAGCACACTGAAGGCCAGCAAATGCAATCGACCTACAGATTTTGCCAAACTTAGAAACTTCAAAGACGATTGTATTTCAATCTTCATATTTATTTCTTGTCTACATTATAAATCTCTTGATCCATCGGGCACATTATAGACCACTGCACCAGATGTGGCTGGCAAACCTCTCGACTGGATTACTTCACAATCCTGTCTGGAATAGTAAAGCCAGGAGGTTGCTTAGCAAATATTAAGAGTCGTCAGCTGTCTTCCCTCTAAACTGGTCATGAGTTGGAAAGTTCTCTTGTGGCTCAACTATAAGTCAGCCCCTTTAAATGACCATCCATGCATGCCTACACCAAATTTAAAGGGATCATGCATTTAAAATAAAAGTACTGTACACTCCAGAAGAGAAGTTGGATGGTATGCTGTTTGGGAGCCATTATAGGTGATGGAAGATTTGTCCAAGAGACTTAAAGCACATCCTAAGACCTGAATAAAATTGCTCTCACATCCTCTTTGATCCCACTTCTGAGCAACTCAGCAAGATCCAGTTCAAAAAGGGGCCTCTGACACTCATCATGCAAGAACTCTTAAGTTTCCAAGGAGTTATGAAAACCGGGGAGGCATTGAGAATTACCCAGTTTGAGATGAGATTGCATCAATCAGGTTTCTAATCCCAGAATAAAGAAGGTTACAGTGCAAGTTGATTCAGGCTCTTCGAATTTTTAATGTAGCTGATTGCGTAGATAGAGTCAAATGTTCGTGGTAGGTTGGGGGACCAGGACAAGGTGAAATTACCTTAAAAATCAGAGCCAAACCATTCTAGACAGACCGTTGAATCATAGAATCAATTCCGACAGTGACCTCTGACAAGCATCCCACCCAGGCCCAGCCCACCACCCGATCCCAGCCCACCACCCGATCCCATTAACCCCACATATACCATGGATAATCCACCTAGCCTGCACATCCCTGGACACTACGGGACGATTTAACATGGCCAATCCCCCTAATTGTGGAAGGAAACTGGAACACCCAGAGGCAACCCATGCAGACACAGGGAGAATGTATAAACTCAACACAGAGTCACCCAAGGCTGGAACCGAACCAGACTCTTTGGTACGATGAGGCAACATGTCTTCACTCAGTGACATAAAGTGACGCAAAGATCTTTATCTCCCAGAGTAATAGATGTTGGGTCACTTCATTTTAAATTGAAGCTCAAGAGATTTTTGCTTTAATGACATATGAAGGGACAGGAAGTTAAGGTAGGCGGATGCAGGAAAACTGCAAAGCAGCAATGAGTCTCCTGAACATTGAAACATGGTGGAAATGGTGAACAGCTTTTTGCAATTTCCCCACGTTGAGCTCAGGGGATAATGAATCAGTTTGTGAACCGCACCCAATCCCTACCTGGCAACATGGGATTTGGTCCCAACACATTCCACGAGGTTGGTAGCAGCAGATGTTGTACCTCCAAAGTCAGATTTTTATCCAGTAATGCCACATTGTCGGAGGATTCGCGAAAGTTATCCATTATCCGAATAGCATTGAGTGCTTCTTGTGATCCAGCACTGCTCACCAGGAACTGTGCCATGTCATGCACAGTGTCCTGGACATATTGGAAATTCTCTTCTGCCAGCACAGAAATGGGAAGTCCTTTCTTGGAGGCACACAGCACAACTTTCACCGTCTCACAGCAGTTGTGAGCTGCAAAGAGAAAAGAGAAATACATGATACAGATTACAATAGGCATGATTTTTAAAATAACATTTCAGAGCATTGATCAGTGTTTGAGCTGTTCTGGTCTACTCCAGCTGGCTGAAAGACTGAGGCTCCAATACATGGATTAAATCAGTGAAATAAAAGAACGAACTACAGGTGTTGGAAATCTAAAACAAAAACATGAATAGCTGGAGAAACTCAGCAGGTCTGGTGGCATCTGTATAGAGAAAACAGTTAATGTTTTGTGCCCAGGGGGCCTTCTTCAGAAAAACAGTCAATTCTGGAGGACAGAATGTAGGGCCAAATTCAGAGAAAACAAGGCAAAGACATGGTAGTAGAGATAAGATTAATTGTAGAAAGAAACAAAAGGGAACGGATCATTTGTGAAACCAATTGACATTCATGAATTAGTAGCAACTTAACAGGCCAGCAACTGTTTTGCGCTTACAGCATCTTGGCCTATCCAATTCTGATCCTGGTACTCAACAAGCAACTAATTGATGTTTCTGTGCAATGATCTAGTCAAAGATTAGGATTTTCTACTTTGCATTCATCTCACTTCGAAGAAGGGCAGACAATATTGTTTCAGAGACAAGCTACCTCAGCAGATGATGCTTTTCTACTTAAATGTGCCACTTGGTTATGAGAGCAAACTGAATACAATATAGCTCCTTTGGCCCCTTTGCGAAAATCAAGATTCACAGCATCATCTCATACTACAAGACAAGCTTTCCCTGGCACTTAAAAGTGACATGCCTTTCCATTTCTCCTTTCTCCTATGATGTACCAATATTATAAACTCAAACACATTATCCTTTAACCAGTACCACATTAAATTTCTTGCCTTTATGGCTTTCATCCCTTATGGTGGACTCCTGAACTAATGACCTCAGCTAATAAACCCGCTGTAATTTGTTTGTGTGGGGTTAAATTCAGTATGCAAGGTCTCTCTATGTTTTTACACAGCCACTCTGGAATGATACTTTCAGGTTGCTGCATGGCCACATGGTTTAGAGCAAACACTGGCCTCAACCTAGATTTCAAACTAAAACTATGACTGAAAAAGGAGATGCGGCCGAACGTTAAAATCTAGACGCTGTCTGCAGGTGTGAGCATCAATTCAGTTTCAGGGAAGGCAGTGACATAGTAACAATGGACTGGAAACTCAGATCCCCAGGGAAGCATTGAGGTCAGGTCTCATGATAAATGGTGAAACTCAAATTCAACAAAAAAACGCTAGTCTAATGGTTACCATGTAACCACTGCTGATTATCTGGACCATGTATGACTTCAGACACACAAGGTTAACTGTCTTCTAAAATGGCTGAGACACCTATCAATTCTAGGGTAATAAGGGAGAGGCAATAAAGTGGCCTTGTCAGTGATGACACCCATGTCCCATAAATGACTGAATTAGCTTTATTGTCCCATGTACTCAAATGAGTACAGTGAGAAGTTAACATATCACCACTTACAGCGCTATCTTAGGTACAAAAGTATCTAGGTACAGCTTCTTCAGTTACAAGATCTTAGAAAATGGAGAAATAAAAGTTCAGAACAGTGGCCTTCCAACCTATATCACAGTGGCGTCAAAAAGTGTGGTGTTGGAAAAGCAGCCAATCAGGCAGCATCTGAGGAAGACAGTCGACATTCTGAGCATGAGCTCTTCTTCAGGAATGTGCCTCCAGTCTGCACCAGACCTTGACAACAGACTGCACTAGACTTCACCTTGAGGATCATGAGGCTGGAATATCACTCTGATATCGCCTTAAGACCAGGAGACCACACGGAGGCCATGTCAGGCCAAGAGACCGCTATGCCGCACCAACTAAAAGAAACTCTAAGGCCTATATTTATTTTCCGCCCCAAACTGATTTAAAGAGTTTTACAAATCAAGCATGTTGATATGAGACTGCAGTTTTGTATAGAGCAGACCTGGTCAGGATGGCAGATTTCCTGATTGAAGGACATTTAAATAATTCACTAAACCAACAGAAAGCTTCATGATCACTTTTACTGATGCCGAAATGTTTTATAAAAAGACTCAAAATCTCAAATTATTTTAATGGGTTTTGAATTTGTGTGCACTAAACTACTAGTCCAGACGTCAGGAATATTCATCCAAAAGGACAGACAAGACATCATTATGGTCAGTCAACCTTTCAATACCTGTTGGATGCCCTATGGTCACTGTAGCATGATTACAGCAGCTGACCAGTTCAAGTGAAGAATGTTACAGAAAAGTTTCATTTCCATATCCCGATAACGCTACTCAAACAGAGATAAGTTATCCCTGAATCTTAGCACAGGCATGTGGGAACATACTTAACATCTCAGAATACATCATGAACATTCAAAAAGCTTTTCTCTAAACATTGATAATGGTGAGTAGCTTAATATAAAACAGCATCAATGAAAGTGAAAATCCGAGCGTGCACATGGTCAGAAACTGGTGGTAAAAGTGGTTTCCAAATTTTAGCTCTTCGATTTTTGAAGAATTTTTCATCCAATGGATTCAAATTAACTATCGGATAATTTCCATATAAGAATCCAATACATTCTCCACTGTGTCCAGTAATATACATACCCGTCAGTTCTTATCGGGCATAGGCTGAGTAAGGGGAATGCTGTAGTGTAGTATGCAGTCCCTTACAACAAACATGTAGTCCAAGTACATTGAACATCTGTCCATTAAACAAGTGACAAATGCAAGTGTCACACAAAGCTGAAGAAATATCAGGAGATAAAAGCTGTTATCCTGTAATTCAGCAGCTTACCATACAAAACTCCCACAAACCAGACTGGGGACACCTAGCAACAACATAGCATTTAGTACAATCCTATTGAAGACCCACTGCTGGACTAACATAGAATCCCATGATGAGAGATGAACTGAATTCAGCTACTCAGTACCCTTCCCCTTAATATCTCATTCTGGATGCAAAACAACACTAAAGGCTGTTTTTATCTGCCATTTAAAATGGAATTTATAGCTTAATTCTGAATTATGTGGCAAATTGCTGTCATGTTTACATCATGTTAGTTTTGAATGTTAGAGTATTGGATAAGGAAGCATTTAATGCTTGCTTTGTTGGCTCCTTTACAAGAGCAAAATCTGTTTAAATCTATTTCTATGCTAGCTGAAGTCATCATGAAAGACTGTTTCCTTTTCAATCTCTCCCCTTGCCTGAGATGTGGAGACGCTCAGATTAAAGCAACTGCACCTGTTATTCTCTAATGAGATAGCAGTCCTAAGGTCCGATAAGACTGTGGGAACTTATTGGTTTATTCAATGAAATCTTTTTGTCAGGCAGTTAAGAAAGTTCCAAACTTGATCCAGGATCTGTGCTGAGTTAGTTAACCCTAACTATGGCTGTGGATGGAGTTGCTGCAAACAGCAATAACTTTCGCAATTTACAAAAGGGAAAATTTGGCTAGGAGTCCACCTGATTATCATTCAGTGATACACAAGGTAAAACCAAGAGCAAGGTGGCAATGAATCTCCATTCCTTCACCCGTGGGCCAAAGTGTCTGTCCACAATCAAAGATTTCCACTTTGAGCAATGTACAAAAGACATGCAGTGGTGGACTCAAAACATTTAGGAAGGATGCAACTTCATTAGACGAGTTCAGTGAAATGTAGGGATGGGTTTAAAAAAAAAGTGAAATTTAATATTTCAGAATGCTGAAATGTCAGACAACGCTCTGGTGAGCTTACTGTGCCATTCAAATGAACCCTAATCAGAGGGGAGTTACTTTCCAACAGGGAGAGAACAGAGAAACACAAACAGGTCCTTCTGTGCAACAATCAGCAAAGAGGGGGGACTTTGTGCTCGCAACCAGCCAGGCAGCTAGGTACGCAAGTTACAAGCTCAGGTTTCAGCAAGAAAATGATGCGTGACGAACACGGCCTCTTAAATGGGGAAAAGGGAGGAGAGACTCAGACAGACAGAAAATAATACAAATTATAGTTCCTAAAACAAGGCCACATTTTTCTTGAATGAAGGTCACTTATATAAAAAAATAGACATTACGATAAGAGGCATCCGAAATTTGCCTGAAACAAAACTCACATTAACTACAGCATAATTATGTATGCTGGCAACTGTACAACTGGTTTATTTTTATTTTACAAATGGCCTTTGAAATGGACACCATTCTAATGCACATCAATCATTGCACAGGATGGCCTCTGAACCACGAATCTATTCCATGTTAGTAAGCCGAAATTAGAATTTCTGAGTTATAGAGTCACAGTCGAGTTATGAGACAATTTAGTATTTCCTGGACGTGAATCAGCCATGAGGAGGCTAGAAATTGGACAATCATTAAAGGGACTCGAGTTGGTAAAATAGCTACTTAATTTGTGAATGAAGATATCACAACAGCAAACACTATCACCTGAAATAAACCTGCATTTATATAGCAACTTTCACAATCTCAATGTCCCAAAGCATATAGTCATAGTTGTACAGCTTTTGGTCCAACTCGTCCATGCTGACCAGATATCCTAAATTAGGTAAAAACAATGACTGCAGATGCTGGAAACCAGGTTCTGGATTAGTGGTGCTGGAAGAGCACAGCAGTTCAGGCAGCATCCAAGGAGCTTCGAAATCGACGTTTCGGGCAAAAGCCCTTCATCAGGAATAAATGAAGGGCTTTTGCCCGAAACGTCGATTTCGAAGCTCCTTGGATGCTGCCTGAACTGCTGTGCTCTTCCAGCACCACTAATCCAGATATCCTAAATTAGTCTAGTCTTTATGCCAGCATTTGGCATGTATCCCTCGAAACCCTTACTATTCATACACCCATTCAGATGCCTTTTAAATGTTGTAACTGTACCAGCCTCTACCACCTCCGCTGCCAGCTCATTCCATACATCACTCGACAACCAATTAAAAACGTGATGTAAGATTACCGAGCAACATACAAAATATGCCAGTTAACTTGTGCACAGCAAGTTCCCCCAAGCAGCATTATGATAATCATCAGATGATGACTGAAATGGGATGTTTATCCTCTAGTTTAAATGATTTTCTTTGCCTTTTTTGGTTTAATAATGCCACTTCTGCTGCTATGATCTATAAATCCTCTCAAAGGTTGCATGCCTTTCCTTTGAAGTGGTCTGGAAATTAAAATGGAGAGTGAGGGGGGAAATATCCAACAAACTAAAGGCTGAAAACTGGAGTTAAATTAAGTGGCCATAGTTTGCAAAAGTTTTTGGGTGTTGACCTTGTGTGCTTGGCTAGCAATAGGCACATTCATTTACACGATGATAACACATGCTGGTTTAAAAAAAAGCACCTGCCCTTTGAAAACAAAGTCATTCATTGTTTAAAGCCATGGATACTTGCTATTATATTCAACAGGTTAAACTAACTACAGGTCAATTTTAACCTATTCCATATGACAGAAAATGCGTGGGTTCGGGTCATATGCCTATTTTACGTCTCACCTGCTTTTAGTTCCCATTGTAAAATTTTAGAATGGTTATTGTACAGTAGGGCATTCAGCCCTGTGTGGCCATACTAACTTCCTACAGCAACTGCTCCTGTTATCCCATTGCACACCACTTTCCTAAAAGCCGTGCAAATTTTTTGACTTCTAGTGTTTTACCTTTAAGAAAGACTTTCAGATCTAACTCCTTTTGGAAACCAAGACTGCATCTGCTGCCACCATACTCTTACAGTGCTTTCAAGATCTTAACCACATTGTGTCAAAAAAAGATTTTCCTCATGTCAGCCTTAACTCTTCTAGGAGACAGTGAGGACTGCCGATGCTAGAGATCAGAGTCGATAGTATGTCGCCTGGAAAAGCACAGCAAGTCAGGCAGCATCCAATGAGCAGGAAAATTGACGTTTTGGACTGGAGCTCTTCATCAGGCCCTTCATCACCCTTAACTCTTCTGACAATCACCTTAAATTGGTGTTCTTGGGTTGCTGACGCTTCAAACAACAGAAATAGTTTCTGTCCATCCAACTTGTCCACAGCAATCACAATTCTGAATTTTGTTTCTGATTTTTCCTTCCTCAGTGTTCCGTAGCTGGGCAGGGACATTTTAACCTTTGAACCAGGAAGGCAACATACCCTCCTGTGGTCACATCTGCGATCATAGAAACAGCTGCCTGTCCCCCTAGATACTGAATCTCCTCCATCACCATTAACCTCAACTCAGAGCAAAACCAAATGGTATGTACAATGAGCAGCTGCCAAACCCACCCATTTCCCGCTGGGCATGTGAGGATATATTTAAACAATCCCCCCCCGTCTGCAATAA
The DNA here is from genome assembly GCF_037043375.1 of Chiloscyllium plagiosum. Lineage (NCBI taxonomy): Eukaryota > Metazoa > Chordata > Chondrichthyes > Orectolobiformes > Hemiscylliidae > Chiloscyllium > Chiloscyllium plagiosum. The sequence goes on from NW_028270177.1 coordinate 10,209,661, forward strand.
TTATACTTTGAACTTAGAATCAGAGCAAAGTCAGAGGAACGATTCCAATCATAAGAAGTCAGTAGTACTACAATCCTCATGTACAAACACAATGCGTGGGTTGGCACAGTCCATATAATGCAACTTAGTCATGACAGCACTCCACTGAAATTTAGAAAATTGGTACAGACTAGCTCCAGGTGGTGATACCTTAATCACACAGCCTATTACACAAACGTTGTGTGTGTGTGTGTGTGTGTGTGTGTGTGTGTGTGTGTGTGTGTGTGTGGAGGGGGTGCTTCCATATTATCCTGCTTGTGGCATTTCTTAATCTAGAAAGTATTGATTTAAATCCTCTTTCCCTGTTTTTGGTTATTTCTTTCACGTTAACCGGTGATGCAACAGTCTCTGTCTCAGAAACCACCTGAGGCAAAACATTCTATAATCTGCTTACTCTCTTACAAAAGCTTTGCTTGCGACCTTCCCTTGAGGGATAAGGATCACTGATTTGTCATGTGCTGCATCACCTTAATTGCAATTAGGCTGTAGCGCACCTTCATCCAGAAGAAACAGGAACTGAAAGCGTTCCTTGTGCAGAGCAAAACTGCTCCATTGCGTCACATGGCATCAACACAGGTTCAATACAAATGCAAACATATGAACCCTCACGATCACTACTTGTAGCTAAACCATGACTGAATTTATAAACAGTTGATCCAGTAACAAATGATGAAGAAATTCAACTTTCTTGTTTGGCTTTTTAAAAGTTACAAGAGAGTCACATAATCCCTACAAGTGTGGAAGTAGACAATTCGACCCATTGAGTCCACACAAACCTTCCAAAGAGCATCCCACTCAGGCCCACCCAGCCCTGTAACCCTGCATTTCCCATGGCCAATCACCTGACCTGCACATCGTTGGACTGTGGGAGGAAACCCCCACAGACATAGGGGGACATGCAAACTCCACATAGACAGTTGCCCAAGGGTGGAATCGAAGTTATGTCCCTGGTGCTGTAAGGAAGCAGTGCTAATCATTGAGCCCCATGCTTCTCCCAAAAAGCTTTATTTAGATCTGTTAGGAAAAAAAGATTGAGAGCAAAAATTACCAATAAATTTGGCACGATTTCTGCTTCTGAAAATATACATTAAGCAACAAATTCAAAATCTTCAAAATATCGTCACTGCACTTTTGTTGGAGGTCATCTTGAATGCTTCTCTCTCCTTGACTGTCAAACCAAGATCAAGGCTACTGCAGTATCTGATGAGCAGCTACTGATGGCATGTTGCAAGAGCTGTAGCAATAGTTTTCTCAGAGGGGAGGATGGCACATCAGTCACCCCCCAACACACTAGCCTACAATAAAAGAAGGAAAAATTCTATCCACTATTCTGTTGTGATTTTCTGTTGAACATGGCTCTTATTTTTGATCAGCCTACTCATTTCAAATTCCACACAAAGTGAAGCTTATTTTATTTTATACAGTTACCTGCTCTACCTTTATTATTTTGACTTAATTTTCTGGTTTTAGGAATATCAACTTATTTTGGCAATCTACCAAGATTTCTCACAGATTTGGTCTTCTGTGACCCCAGTGTCGATCTGCAAGACATGCTCAGTTCCATCTTTGCTTATGGTTGGAAAATTACAGCATGGCTCAAGCATGGGAAATACATAGGATCAGCTCCATAGGAATAGCCCATCAGGCCATCAAGCCTGCCCCACTGTTCAATTACATCTGATTGAATGCTTCAATATCTTTTACCCACCCCATTCCCATAACCACTGGGAATCAGAAATGCATCCATCTCTACATTAAACATCCTCAAAGACTGAACTTCACAGCATACTGAATAGGAGAGATTTTCCTTATCTCAGATCCAAATTGCACCCCCTTCATTTTTAAATTGACTCCCCCTGCCATCACCGATTTCTGGACTCCCCAAATGGGGAAACATCTTACCTGCATCTGTACTTAAGTATTTTGCAAGTATCTGCACGTTCTGTTCCAAACTACATACCATCTTGACTTAGAACTATACTGTTGCTCCTTCATTGTCAAAATCCTGGAACTCGCTCCTGAATAGCATTGTGGGTGTACCTACATTACATGGACTGCAACGGTAGAACAAGGTACTTCACAAGTACCTTCTCAAAGGCAATTAGTGATGGGCATTAATTGCTGGTCCCAGCCAGTAATGCCCACATCCAATAAAAGTGACCATCTGAATCTCCTTCGCTACTACTTGTGAGCTCATACTTCCAATTTCTTTAAAGAAACATCCGTACACCCTTGCCTCCCTCTTTCTTGCCAGACCATCATTGATGGTCCATTTGACAAAGAGATGGCGACTCTGGCCAAGTATCAGGTTTCCACTTGCCAAATCAACCTCTAGGTTGATACATGAGAAAGGCAAATATTATATGCACAATTTTCCTCGAAAAGACATTGACTCTTTCAAGCATTAAATTTCTTGCACTAATTAATGCAGCTCCGGTTTGTTATGCAGGTCTAAAGATTGGCCTACATAAGCTAGATGCTGTGCAAGGAAACCAAATTACTGTGTAAACTTCCAAAAATTGTAAGTATGATTTAACTCATCTTTCACACTGTTCTTAATAAAAAGACAGATGCTTAGTTGAGGGTTGCATTCATGCTACTTAATAAATGAATTGCAACCAAACTAGGTGGTAAGGCTCAAGTCATCATACATCAATAATAATGCACTGGAAAGTTACGTACATGTTCGATGTTGCTGCAAACACATCTGAAAGCACAGCACAGGATCTGTGTACTTACGACAGATAGAGTCACAATACAAAATAACCCACATCAATCCTCTTGGCCATTCCTTTCTACATGCAGCTGAACATGCAGTACATAGGCAGCCAATCTGTCTAATGTGTTTATGTTGGAAATTTCCAATCTATTCCTCTTTCCCATAGCTCTGTGATCGCCTTTTTCTAAGTTCCTGCTCAGCCTGATTCTATCAGCCAGTCTGTTCCAGACCATAACTATCGATTTAAAATAATTTCTTCACACACTTCTTGTGCGGCTTTTGTCATTTACCTTCAGTCTTTGTCTCCTCCGACAGCACCTTTCAAACCCACAACCTCCAACAGCAGAAAGTCCAATGCAACAGATGCACTGAGAAACCATCACTTGCAAGTTCCTTTCCAAGCCACACGTCATCTTAATTTGGAACTATATCACTGATTCTTCCCCCTCCAAGTTACATCACATTGCTGTTCCTTCACCGTGGCGGTGTCAAAATCCTGAAACCCCCTTACTAACAGCGCTGTGTGTACACTGCACAGACTGCAGCAGTTTAAGACCACTGTTTGACACCACCTTCTTAACACCTTCTTAACAGCAATTCAGGATGGGCAATAAATGCTGACCTTACCAGTGATGCCCATGTCTCGTAAATGACTTTAAAAAAGTCCGATTGCTGATCCTCCTGCTAGTGAAACATTTTCTACTCAAGCATATTCACAATTCTGAGCACCTCTAGTAAATCTACTCTTAAGGCCCACCATATTGGGAAAAATCCTATATTCTCCAGACCTTCCACTTACCAGCAGTCCTTCACCCCTGGTGTCAATCAACAGAATCGCGCCTGCATTGTCTCGGAGGACTTGCCAAATTGCCAGTGCTTTATCATGAATTGGGCACAATACTCCAGCTGAGATTTAACTAATGATGCATAAAAGGGTTAATATAATTTCTTTGCCTTGGTATTCCAGCTATCAATCAATAAAGGCAACGCTTTATTTAACGAATTGATCAACTTGCCCTGCCAACTTCAAAGATTTGTATGGATCACCTGGTCTCCACTCCTGCACCCTTAAAAACGTACCACTCAGTTTATTTTGCCTCTCTCGATTCTTGCCGCCCAAAAATGCATTAATGATTTCAAGAGAGAATATCGTAAGAATCTTTAATCAAGGAGCAATTCAATGAACTTTAACAGTACATTACAATTACAGTGATGATGCAGTGGAGTATCCTGGCAGCAGCAGTGGTGTTGGTGTCCAGAGTGAGTGCTCCTGGCTGCAGTAGGTCTGGAGTGCGGACTTTGTAGAAATCCTGGAGCCATGCTTGGGTCCTTGGCTGATAAAGATGAACTCTATTTAAGTCATTTCTTTTTATTCTCTTGTAATCTCAACTGGAGATGGATTATGACCTGAGAACATTTTTCACTGTATCTCCGTAGGTATATGAGACAATAAATCATTCATTCAAACTCATGGGATTTGCCCCAAAGTGTTTGACGGAGTATTTGAATGTTGATCCTTTTGAGTTAAACCTTAATTGTTCCCACACAACCTAGTGGCTTCATCATCTGATAAAATGTTGGATGGAGGTGGAATTTAAAACATCACCACCTGCCACTTCTTAGAATGTAACATTGAGAGGTCTGTTCATGGAAAAACTGCAGCCACCAAGTTTCTCAGGACTAACAAACCTGGTGACTTCACTTCATCCCATACTGATGGGCAGTGAATTTCTCGCAGCCTGCAAGAGGTGCTGCCAGATTCAATTCTGCTCTGGTCAAAATTGTAAAACAGACGCATTGGCTTTAGTGCTACTCTGCACACACTGCCACATTGTGAAAACACTCCCAGCACACCCATTTCAGAGCAGTGGCAGAGACAACACTGCAAAGAAAACACACTGACTGTTGGAATATAGTTTCAGAGTTCAAACCTTTATCACTTCAGGTTTGCTCTCCTTCATTCCATTGGTAACTGAGCAGCAGCAGCTGTATAATAGTTTACATACAAGAATGAAACTTGAGAACGTGTTGAGATTTGAAAGAAAGCAACAAAAGTGAAGTTCAAACTTTTGGGAGAGATCTCACTAGTGGAATGCACCTGTAGGAAAACCTCCCAGTAGATACGAGAAAGCAACTTTCTGCAGCGCTTAAACTGGGACTTCTAAAGTGGCCATTTTTCTAAAAAAAAAGTCCACTAATAAATTCTTAGTTTTTTTGGGGTAGCAATGGAGATGCAAGTTACCAATATCTGCCCAAAATCTACACCACTTTTCCAACTCAGGTATTCGGGTTCAGAGACATGTGTGCATCAAATTTAATGTCAGGTGACACTTTTAAGATGCTCAAAAAGAAATTAGAGATGGCACAGTGGCTCACACTGCTGCCTCACAGTACCAGAGACCTGGGTTCGATTCCAGTCTTGGGTGACTGTGTGAAGTTTGCACATTCTCCCTGTATCTATGATGGTTTCCTCCAGGTGCTCAGGTTTCTTTTCACAGTCTAAAGATGTGCAGGTTAGGTGGATTGGCCATGCTAAATGGCCAATAGTGTATAGGGACACGCAGGTTAGTCAATGGGAAATGCAGGGAGTGGGGGAAGTGGGTGGCTTTGGATGGGAGGCTGTTCGGCGGGTCAGTGTGAACTCAATGGGCTGAATGGCCTGCTTCCACACTGTAGGATTCGATGATGTATAGTTATTTGTTAACATGCCACTAGATGCACTCCATGCCTGCCATGATCAAAATATAACAATAAAAAGCACATTGCAAAGTTACTTTTTGTCAAGTCACACATTTAGAAACCTCAAAAACAAATATAGCCACTAGTTGCACTCTATGCCTACCATAATCAAAATATACTATATGCACATTGCAGTTTTTTTTATAAACAACTACATTTTTTGCATTTTTGAATCTATGTACGGTTTAAAATATCTTTGCAGGATTTTTATAATGCTTTATGATTCAAAAGGGATGATGAGATACTTTAATCATTAAATATAGCGATTATTGGGTAATGCACATTTACTCACAAATATCATCAAAACATATTCCTGCTGAAATAGTGTTTCCTGGTCCTAAAAGTCACATCACCTTTTGGAACACTCTTTTGGTGTAAAATGTAATTGCCATTTTGCTTCCTTGTACCAATTAATGATGATGATGATCTGCAGAAAATTCACCAAGGCTCCTCAGACAGCACTTTCCAACCCAATGACCACTACCATTTAGAAGGCCAAGGGCATCAAAAACTTGGAAGTCTTGACAATGGAGCATAGTCCAGCAGGTTTATTTGAAATCACAAACTTTCATTGAACACCCGAGATTGAGCAATGCTCCGAAAGCTTGTGATTACAAATAAACCTGTTGGACTATAACCTGATGTCACGAGACTTCTGAGTTTGTCCACGCCGGTCCAACACCTGCACCTCCACAGTAGAAACTTGAACACCACCAGCCCCTCACCATCTTAACTTGGAAATATCATTGTTCCGTCAACGTTGCTGGGTCAAAACGCTGAAACTCCCTCCTTAACTGCATTGTGGGTGTACCTACAGAACAAAGACTTCCATCATTCAAGAAGGCGGCACACCACCACCTTCTCAGTGCAACTAGGCCACATCACGTTAATAATTTTTTTGAAAAAGCAAATAATTTGGTTATTTACTTCCTGCAAGTTTAAGTAGTAACAGTAAAGCCACAGTAGTCCCAGCAAGTTGCTCTCTCAGAGTGAGATGACTGGTAGTGGTTAATCTGAGGGTAACCACACCTTAAGTGAGGGGTGAGGCTGAGAATTTGGGACCATCATGGTGACCTCAGCTGGTATGGGAATTGTACCTACACTATCAGCACCATCCTGTACCACAAACCAGCCATTCAGCCTACTGAGCTAACCAATCCCCGGAGATTTTAGTGATGTTCAAAACATATTCATTTTCAATATTCATTGAATTTATCCTCTTTTTGGAGTTTGAATTCCCTTCTCCCAGCCTTATAAGGTTTTTGGTGGTGTGAGGAAAAAAGATGAGCAAATGATAACAGAATCTGAACAATTTTTTTAAAAAAATGATTACACAGAGCAGAGAATGCAGTTAAAACCTAGTTAGGAACCTGTGCATCTGCTCTCTATGCAAAAGAGTTCGAACATTGAGAAAATTGAATTTCCAGGATCAGTCCCTAGTCTGTGTTGAACAGCTTTCTAAATAGCTTTATTTCTTCCGTGGAACAGGGTGTGAATAAACTTAGGACATCTTAGGGAATGGGAGCTAAAGGATCGAGTTTTCTTTTTCTATCATCCAGAGTGTCCCACTGGGAAGCACATAGAGTCATAGAGATGTACAGCATGGAAACAGACCCTTCGGTCCAACCCATCCATGCCGACCAGATATCCCAACCCAATCCAGTCCCACCTGCCAGCAACCAGCCCATATCCCTCCAAACCCTTCCTACTCATATATCCATCCAAATGCCTCTTAAATGTTGCAATTGTACCAGTCTCCACCACTTCCTCTGGCAGTATCCATACCACCCTGTGTGTGAAAAAGTGCCCCGTAGGCCTCTTTTATATCTTTCCCCTCTCACCCAACCTATGCCCTTTAGTTCTGGACTCCCCCACCCCAGGGAAAAGACTTTGCCTATTTACCCTATCCATGCCCCTCATAATTTTGTAAACCTCCATAAGGTCACCCCTCAGTCTCCGACACTCCAGGGAAAACAGCCCCAGCCTGTTCAGTCTCTCCCTATAGCTCAAATCCTCCAACCCCTGGCAACATCCTTGAACATCTTTTCTGAACCCTTTCAAGCTTCATAACATCTTTCCGATAGAAAGGAGACCAGAATTGCATGCAATATTCCAACAGTGACCTCACCAATGTCCTGTACAGCCACAACATGACCTCCCAACTCCTGTACTCAATACTCTGACCAATAAAAGAAAGCATACCAAACGCCTTCTTCACTATCCTATCTACCTACGACTCCACTTTCAAGGAGCTATGAACACCAAAGAAAGATTGGTGGCTTCTCCTGGCTTCAAGATTAAACAATTTGCCAAGACTCTTGGTCTAGACTCACTGTGGCTGAGGTACCAGATATGGGATTGTTTACCATGGAAACCATCAATTATCATCCAAAACTTTGAATTCAGCACGTTAGTCAAAGTCTGTAGTTCCATACAAACACACAAAATAAAAACACTTGCATTGCTCAGATAAGGGACTAATGGATATTTAGGAGAAAATGGCCTTGGATAGACAGGAGCTGATAAACAGCTATGTAATGACAAATAATCCACATTCCTGGATTCACAGAAATGTCGGTCTGCCTATTTCACTGAAAAGGCATTGTATCCTGACATAGAACTGACAGAAAGTGCAGGCTGAGGTGAAGCTGGACCAGTATCCTTTGAGAAAGGAGCATTGAGGGTTACAGGGTAATCTGATTTTGTAGGATGGATAGACGGGGTTAAAAGGTCTTTGTGAAATTAGTTAACTGGTAGGGGGCATGTGTAATCATTAGAGTAGAATGTTTCTGATGTTACAACACTGACTGTATTTCATAAGTGTCAGAAGTGAGTCATTGGCTATAACGGGCATTGGAAAATACCCAGATTACAAAAAAGGGGTATTAAAAAATATAAGTTTTCTTAAAACATCCTGAGACTTTGGATGGAGTGATTGGATGAGGTAATTCTCCTTTATTACTTCAGATTTTGCACACTTCTACTCTTAAAACATAACACTATCAGAGCTAAACGTTACTTTTATACTAAAGACTTAAGATTTTCCAGGCTCCACGAGACAGAACAGCTATCTTGAATGCAGTACCTGTCAAAGAATAAAACTCAGTAACAGGCACAATGAAGAATCATATTTACCTTGTTTCCTTCAAAATAGTCAGACAGAATTTTCTAAGAAGCTAATAATAGGGAACATCAGTGACAGACAGACAGCTATTAATTAAGGAGGCAACTGGATTAACAGGATGGAGGAGAGGCTCCTTGGCAGAAAAACAAATGAGAATAAAAGGTCACAGCTTATCACAAGCTGACATCATCAGAAACACAGAAACTCTTTTTAGATTGTTCATTTGATACCATTTAGGATGATCTCAGTGAAGGACAGCCTATTAAATAGAAATTCATTTCTGAATACATCATTTCCTCAGTCCATAATACATTGAACTCAGAGCATTGACACACTGCATAGCAGCTTTGAAAAGGGTCAATCAAATGATCAGAAGTATGCCAGGCCTCACATGAGAAATGCGATGCCACTGAATTTAACACACTTTTTATGGGCCCTTGATTATTTCATAGAAATATAGAGAGTGGAGCAGGATCAGGCTGTTCAGCCCATCGAACCTGTTCCACTGTTAAATCTGATCATGGCTGATCCTCTGACTCAACCTGTGTTCTTGCACTCTCTCCACCCCATATCCCTTGACACCTTTCACCACCAAAGTACTTTATTTTCTTAAATATATTCAGTGACTTAGCCTCTATAGCCTTCTGCAGTGGAAAATTTCACCAAATCACTAGGCTTTGAGTAAGGAAATTTCACCCTCTCTCAAGGTGAAATGGTCTACCATGTATTCTGAGACTGTGACCCCCTGTTCTAGAGTGTGCACGCGCATACACAAACACAAACAACCACGAAAGTGTGCCCAACCCTGTCAGAAGTTTACACATTTCAATGTGACCTCCTCTCATTCTTTGAAACTTGAGTGACTACAAGTTCAGTCAACTCAATCTCTTCTCATACAACAAACCTGCCAACTGAGAAACCAGTTTGGACATTCTTTGTTGCACACCCTCTCCAGGAAGTACATATTTTCTTAAAAGTGGGGACCAAAACTGCACACAATACAGTGCTCTCAACAAGAACCTGTACAGCTTTAGCAAGACTTCCTTACTTCTGCACTCACACACTCTTGAACTAAAGGCCAACGTACGAGTTGCCATCTTAACAGCTTGTTGCATTTGGTCAGTGACCAGTGAATAAGTCATTGAGTCACAGAGATGTACAGCACAGAACCAGACCTTTCAGTCCAATTCATCCATGCTGACCAGACATCCCAAACTGACATGGTCCCATTTGCCAGCATTTGGCCCACATCCCTCTAAACCTTGCACTCAGGTCCCTGTGTATATCAACATTTCCCAATCCATAACCATTTAAATAATATCCTGCCAGTCATTTTTTTTTAAACCAAAGCAGACAATTTCACGTTTATCCATATTATACTGCGCCTGTCGTGCATTTGCCCTTACCCTCAAATTGTGTAAATCCCTGAAGCCCCACTTACATTCTCCTCATCATTGACAATCCTAACTTGTTTTGAGTTGACAGAAAACTTGGAAATATTACGTTTGATTTCCCTCATCTAAATTGTTGATGTATATTGTGAATACCTGAGGCCAAGCACCGGTACTTGCAGTACCCCACTTATTGATACCTTCTGCCCCAAAAATGACAACAGTCTGGATTTTCTGAGGACTCTTGTTTTTCCCCACATAGAAGAAATAGGTCCAGAGTGGCAAGCTATGAATTTGGAAGGAGTTTCCACTCAAGGTTTCCCTAGAAATGTGAAGCAATACTTTCATTCTGACAGATGTTTCGTGGTATAGAAATGCCAGAGGAAGGCAAACACACCTACTTTACATCGCAATCAGCTGCCATGTTCTGAAATGTAGAGATCCTTACAGCCTCTTTGACAGCTACTGCTAAGTCCATAACGCACATGTGATGCTGGGATGCTGTGAGGGTCAGGTGTAAGATGGATGATGGTGGTGGTTGGGACAGGGAGGGAGAACAACAGGATCCAGGCAGATAGGGTTAGGGTTAGGGTTCCAAGCGTTAAGAAGTCAGATGGATAGAGAGGATGGTGCTGGCTGTGAACAACAGGAGTAGGATCCAGATAAGCAGGATGTAGGTGTCACCTGGGGATAGTTCCAGCTTGGTGGAAGTAGGCTGTCAGATGGATAAGATGCCAAGTGGGTAGGTTGCTAGGATTCAGACAAATGATGCAGAGCTTTGGGGTAGGTGGGATGCTGATGAGATATTGGGTTCAGTAAGGGTGGGCACGGATCTGGGGTGTGGAGGAGGGGGTTTATATTCGGCAATGGGGCGTTATAATCAGGCCAGGTCAGGAGGTGTAGTTGGGGATGTGGTGTTGGTCAGTTGAATAGATACCCACGAGTATGCAACAGTCGAAGTTTTCCTGGATAACTGTGTTACTCAATTACATCAAACCTCCCCAAAGTCTCTGATTTAAATAGATATTTTCCAGAGGGTTTCAGGCATACATAAATTAACCTGTGGAAGTTCTGGTTTCCAGGCAATTCCTTCAGAGAATGCTGTGATGGTAATTCAGCAGGGTCCTTGCACACAACTCCTACCTACACTGGAACAAATGTCTGGCCAGGGAAAAATCTAGGCCAATAATTCCTACCTTTTTCCTCTCTGCTAACCAATTCTTATTCCAGGTCATACTTGAAGCTGACATTAAAAGAACTGACTAGCTCGGGAGAGAGAATGAGAGAGAGCGAGAGACAGACAGAGAGAGAGAGAGACACAGAGAGAGAGAGAGACACAGAGAGAGAGAGAGACACAGAGAGAGAGAGAGACACAGAGAGAGAGAGAGACACACAGAGAGAGAGAGACACACAGAGAGAGACACACACAGAGAGAGAGACACACACAGAGAGAGAGACACACACACAGAGAGAGAGAGAGAGAGAGAGAGAGAGAGAGAGACAGAGAGAGAGACACACAGACACACAGAGAGAGAGACAGAGAGAGACAGAGACAGAGAGAGACAGAGAGAGAGACACACACACAGAAAGAGAGCGAACAACAATAAAATAAAAAGCCAGGGTATCCTCACTTACCAGGAGCGACTGTCTGCAGTGTTTTCTGATCTATCCTCTGTGTGCTGGTTAAATGATGTTGACTGGAGCCAGAAAACACCAGGTAGTGGGTTACATCCTCTTCAACTGTGTGTTCAGCATCCAATAGCACAGATAGAACAGACTCCCCCTTTAGGAGAAAAAGTCAAGATTTCATTAGAAACAGAATTGAAAACTGATCATGGATTTCATCACGAGAGTTGGTTTGAGATCAGCTGATAGGTTTGGATAGCTGAGTAGCTTTTATGTGAGGATTTAGGGTTATTCCCCTCATTTACCTGTAAGATTGAATCCTCTATAAATGAAGCTTAAAACAATATAACATAATAAATTTTACTAAAGCATCTCTTTCAAACTTATCAATATTTCTACACTAAACCTTTGAAATTAACTTAATCATAGAATCATACAAAGGAATCCTCGCGGTGTAGAAGCAGACCATTCAACCCATCAGAACCACACTGAACCTTCAAAGTGCATCCCATCTAGACCCATCTGCCTACTCTAATCTTGAAATCCTGCATTTCCCACGGGTAATCCACCTAACCTGCCCATCATTGGATTGTGGTAGGAAACCAGAACACCGGCAGAATTTGGAAACTCTGGACAGTCACCCAAGAGGGAACTGAACCTCTGTCCCTGGTGCTGTGAGGCAGTGGTGCTAACCACTGAGCCATCATGCTGACCCTGAAGGCTAAGCAAGAACCTTTACTTGATGCATATTTAAACATTACTTGGGGTAATCTGACCCATAGATAGATTCTTGATCAGTCAGGGAATCAAGGGTTAAGGGGAAAGGGCAGGAAAGTGGACATGATCCTACTGAATTTTGGAGCAGGCTCAAGGAGCTGAATGGCCTATTCCTGTTCCTATTTCTTATGTTATTGTCTTTCACTTAAAATCAGGTGCCAACTAAATACATGCTTAAATTAACTTTTAGCACAGAGTATGCTTATTAGTAGCTCGGGCTTGAATTCCTGATATTGGCTCGAGTTGTATAAAGGGCTCTTATCTGACCAAAACCCTAAGTCATCAAAATGATGCCTAAACTAACAATGCAATCAAAGGACTGAGCTCAACTGGTCAATACGTTTCTGTATCCTAACACACGTTAATTCTATTGTATCTTGAAAGCAAGGCCTTTGCCTTCACTACATAAACAGTTTCTGCAATTTTTGCCAAGCTGAAATCGGCCTTCCTGACCCAAGTGGCCACTGCACATTTATAAACCCATTGCAGCTGGCAACAGGTCATTTAACAGTGACCTTACTAAGTGACAGATCTTGTCCACAGTGAACATCAATCCATCAGCATTAGTCATGGGTCACTCTCAACACCAAATAAGGAAGAATTTAAAAAGTTAAAGTAAAAAAGACACTTAAACCGAGAATGACTGTACAATTCCAAAGTGCAGGGGGACCTAGGAGTCTTCGTGTAGGTTCATGCACAGGTACAGCCATCATCAGAAAGCCAATGGCATGCTATCCTTTATTACAAGAGGAATTAAGCAAAAATATGGATGTCAAGGTTCAATCAAACAGGGCATTATTGAGACCACATCTTCAATACTATGCACAGTCTTGATTTCCTTATTTAAGGATGGATATAGATGTGCATTGGAGGAGGTTGACCAGTTGTCATGTGAAACAATAGGAAGAACTGGACAGACTAGAATTAGTTTGTCTAGAATTCCGAAGAATCAAAGCTGACTTGATTGATGTTTGTAAAATCCTGAAAGACCTTGACAATCTTGATGTGCTTCCTCTGAATCAAGAACGCTTAAAATTCGGGGTCACCCTTTTCAGACAGATATGAAAGGAATTTCTTTTGACGGTTTGTGTACCATTGGAACACTGCTTCAGAAGGGAGTGAAATTCCAGTCATTGAATATCGTTGAGGCTTGTCTAACAAGAATCTAAGGATAGATGGGAATGTGGCATTCATAACACAAACAGATCAGCTTTGACTTTATTGCATGGTAGGGTAGGCTGGATGGCCTACACCAAATTCTGATGTTTGTGTGGAAATATTTGGTTCAAGTCCCACTCAAAGGGTCTTGAGCACATAATCCAGGCTGACACTCCAGTGCATTATTGAGCGAATGCAGCATTGTCAGAGATGTCTTCTTTTGGACGAGATACTAAACTGAGACACCACCTACTCTCTTTGGTGGATAGAAAAGATCCCACAGTTTGGATTCAACAAAGCAGGAAAGTTCTTTCAATACCCCAATTAATGTTTGTCCTCTAACTAAAACAGCATGGTACTGAGGTTCTTGAAAATTGTTGCTATGTTTCATCATAACAGGTTTCAATTGGCAGCAAAGAGCAATTGGAGATCTTTGAGACAAGAAAGGCACTATGTAAATGCAATTTAGTTCTTGTTCTCAAAACAGACAGGGATTACTGGATACACAATCAGAAAAGGGCACCATAATGGATTTTTCCCTCCCAAGCCTCAGGTGCTGAGGGCAACATTTGGAAAGGTGAGAGTCAGTGACCAATGTACAGACTAGCAATCGGATCTGGGGTCATAATAGAATCCTTACTGTGTGGAAACAAGCCCTACAGCTCAAGTTCACACTAACCCTCTGAAGAGTATCCCACCCAGACTCATGCCCCTACATTTACCCTGACTCATGCACCTAACCTACACATCTCTGAACACCATGGGCAATTTGTCATGGCCAATTCACGTAACCTGCACATCTTTGGATTGTGGGAGGAAACCAGGGCACCCAGAGGAAACCCACGTAGACAGAGGGAGAATGTGCAAACTCCACACAGACAGTTGGCAGAAGCTGGAATCGAACCCGGATCCCTGGAGTCATGAGGCAGCAGAGCTAACCACTGAGCCAGCGTGCCACCCCAATGATTTGTAACCTTCAAGCCCAGACTTTGCAGAGTGCTCATCAATAAGGGGACTGCACAAACTATAGTTCATGCCTTTCACTAAAAAAAAGCAGTGGGTGTTACTGCTTTTTTAAAAAAAGATGCAGAAAAGATATTCAGAGAAACAGTTTCAGGGATGAAAGTCTTTAATGACAAGAATGGATTGGAAAAGTTGGGAATGTTTTCTTTAAAATGGGAAGGTAGAGAAGAGGTATAATCGAAATGTTCACAAAATGAGGCAACAAGACAGTCTTTTTTAAAAACTCAATCATGGGATGTGGTAGTCACTGGCTATGCCAGCATTTATAATCCAATCCCAAATGGCATGTAAGAACTTCTGGATCAAAATCCTGGAAATTTCACCCTGATGGCATTGAAGATTATCCACCCAAGTGGACAGCAGTGATTCCAGAAAGCAGCTTAACATTATTTTCTCAAGGGGCAACTAGGGATAGATAATAAATGTTGGATTCGCTGGTGATACCCACATGTTCTGAATCAATGAAAAGAAAGCACAGTTTTGTGGGTCTGGAATCATGTTGGCTAAGACAAGCCAAGAAAGAGTGGCAATTTTATTCCGTAAAGGACATGAAAAAAAAAATAGATTTTTATAACAGTTGACAATTGTAGCCATTAACTAGGAACACAGAAATTAGGAGCAGTTCAGTCTTTTGAGCTCGGTCCACCATTTAATATAATTATGGCTGATCTTCTCCCGGTCTCAACTCCACTCTCCTGCCTGCTCCCTGCAGCCTTTTATCTCAATTTAAAACAGAAACATATACACTTCTTGAATCTGTTGATCGATTCTACCTCCACTGCATTCTAAGGCAATGAGCTAGGGGGACAGATAGTATCCTTTGCAAGCCGGATCGGGAGTCTCGCATGGTGTGTTGCCTGCCCGGTGCCAGGGTGCGAGACATCTCCGACCGTCTTGAAAGGATATTGGAGCGGGAGGGGGAGGATCCAGTTGTTGTGGTCCACGTTGGTACCAACAACATAGGCAAGACTAGGGTGGAGGACCTGTTTGGGCATTACAAAGCACTAGGCAGGAAATTGAAGCACAAGTCCTCAAGGGTCATAATCTCCGGATTACTGCCCGAGCCACGTGCCAATTGGCATAGGGACAAGAAAATTAGGCAAGTAAACACGTGGCTAAGGGATTGGTGTGGGAAAGAGGGATTCCACTTCATGGGGCATTGGCATCAGTTTTGGAACAGGGGGGATCTGTACCATTGGGACGGTTTCCACCTGAACCGATCAGGTACCAATGTTCTAGCGAAGAGGATAAATAGGGTGGTCAGTAGGACTTTAAACTTCTGAGTTGGGGGGAAGGGAAAGTGAAAGCGACAGGGAGTATGGAGGTAAATAGCAAGATAAGCAGCAGAATAGCATGTTTCCAGGCGGATTTAAAATTGAGGCAGACTGAGAATGCAGTAAAAAGCAAGGATAACTTAGGACATATGACTTCCAACATCTCTAATGATAAGGAAGTTAGCATTAAGGCACTTTACCTGAATGCTCGTAGCATACATAACAAAGCCGATGAACTAATGGCACAGATAATAGTGAATGATTATGATGTAGTAGGCATCACAGAGACTTGGTTACAGGG
Organism: Chiloscyllium plagiosum; assembly: GCF_037043375.1. Taxonomy (NCBI): domain Eukaryota; kingdom Metazoa; phylum Chordata; class Chondrichthyes; order Orectolobiformes; family Hemiscylliidae; genus Chiloscyllium; species Chiloscyllium plagiosum. The sequence goes on from NW_028270177.1 coordinate 10,225,832, forward strand.
GGGTCAGGACTGGCAGTTAAACCTCCATGGTTTTTCAACTTATCGAAAAGACAGAGAGGTGGGCAGAGGGGGTGGGGTTGCCTTGTTAGTTAAGAACAAAATTAAATCTATGGTATTGAATGACATAGCGTCGGATGATGTGGAGTCTGTGTGGGTGGAATTGAGGAACCACAAAGGCAAAAAAAACATAATTGGAGTTGTGTATAGACCTCCTAACAGTGGTCAGGACCAGGGACGCAACATGTACCGGGAAATAGAGAAGGCATGTCAGAAAGGCAAGGTTACATTGATCATGGGAGACTTCAATATGCAGGTGGACTGGGTAAATAATGTTGTTAGTGGATCTAAAGAAAGGGAATTCATGGAATGCTTACAGGATGGCTTTTTGGAACAGCTTGTCATGGAGCCCACAAGAGAGCAGGCTATTCTGGACCTAGTGCTTTGCAATGAACCAGATTCTATAAAAGATCTTAAAGTAAGGGAACCCTTAGGAAGTAGCGACCATAATATGATAGAGTTCAGTCTGGAGTTTGAAAGGGAGAAGGCAAAATCGGATGTAATGGTGTTACAGTTGAATAAAGGTAATTATGAGGGCATGAGAGAGGAACTGACTAAAATAGACTGGAAGCAGAGGCTAACCGGGAAGACAGTAGAGCAAAAATGGCAGGAGTTTGTAGGTATAATTGAGGACACTGTACAGAGGTTCATTCCCAAGAAAAGAAAGATTAACCGGGGAGGGATTAGACAACCTTGGCTGACAAAGGAAGTCAGGAAATGTATTAAAGAAAAAGAGAGATCCTATAAAGTGGCTAAGAACAGTGGGAAATCAGATGATTGGGAAGGATACAAAAGCAAACAGAGGATAACAAAGAGTGTAATAAGAAAGGAGAGGATCAAATATGAAGGTAGGCTAGCCAGTAATATTAGAAATAATAGTAAAAGTTTCTTTCAGTACATAAGAAACAAACGACAGGCAAAAGTAGACATTGGGCCACTTCAAACTGATGCAGGAAGCCTAGTGATGGGAGACAAGGAAATAGCAGGAGAACTTAACAAGTACTTTGCGTCAGTCTTCACAGTGGAAGACATGAATAATATCCCAAAAATTAAAGGGTGTCACGGGGCTGAGTTGAGTATGGTTGCCATTACGAAAGGGATAGTGCTAGAAAAGTTAAAAAGTCTTAAAATTGATAAATCTCCTGGCCCCGATGGGATACACCCTAGAGTTCTGAGAGAGGTGGCTGAGGAAATAGCAGAGGCATTGGTTGAGATCTTTCAAGAGTCACTGGAGTCAGGAAAGGTCCCGGATGATTGGAAGATGGCTGTTGTAACCCCCTTGTTCAAGAAAGGATCAAGGCAAAAGATGGAAAATTATAGGCCAATCAGCTTAACCTCGGTTGTTGGTAAAATTCTAGAATCCATCATTAAGGATGAGGTTTCTAAATTCTTGGAAGAGCAGGGTCGGATTAGAACAAGTCAACATGGATTTAGTAAAGGGAGGTCATGCCTGACAAACCTGTTGGAATTTTTTGAAGAGGTAACAAGTAGGTTAGACCAGGGAAACCCAGTGGATGTGGTCTATCTAGACTTTCAAAAGGCCTTTGATAAGGTGCCACACGGGAGGCTGCTGAGCAAGGTGAGGGCCCATGGTGTTCGAGGTGAGCTGCTGGGATGGATTGAGGATTGGCTGTCTAACAGAAGGCAGAGAGTTGGGATAAAAGGTTCTTTTTCAGAATGGCAGCCGGTGACGAGCGGGGTCCCGCAGGGTTCGGTGCTGGGGCCACAGCTGTTCGCATTATATATTAATGATTTGGATGAGGGAACCGGGCGCATTCTAGCGAAGTTTGCCGATGATACGAAGTTAGGTGGACAGGCAGGTAGTACTGAGGAAGTGGGGAGGCTACAGAAGGATCTCGACAGGTTGGGAGAGTGGTCCAGGAAATGGCTGATGGAATTTAACGTGAGCAAGTGCGAGGTCTTGCACTTTGGCAAAAAGAATAAAAGCATAGACTACTTTCTAAATGGTGAGAAAATTAATAAAGCCAAAGCACAAATGGATCTGGGAGTGCTAGTCGAGGATTCTCTAAAGGTAAACATGCAGGTTGAGTCCGTGATTAAGAAAGCGAATGCAATGTTGTCTCTTATCTCAAGAGGGTTGGAATATAAAAGCAGAGATGTACTACTAAGACTTTATAAAGCTCTGGTTAGGCCCCATTTGGAGTACTGTGTCCAGTTTTGGTCCCCACACCTCAGGAAGGACATACTGGCACTGGAACGTGTCCAGCGGAGATTCACACGGATGATCCCTGGAATGACAGGTCTAACATATGAGGAACGGCTGAGGATACTGGGATTGTATTCGTTGGAGTTTAGAAGATTAAGGGGAGACTTAATAGAGGCGTACAAAATAATACATGGCTTGGAAAAGGTGGATGCTAGGAAATTGTTTCAGTTAAACGAGGAGACTAGGACCCGTGGACACAGCCTTAGAATTAGAGGGGGTCATTTCAGAACAGAAATGCGGAGACATTTCTTCAGCCAGAGAGTGGTGGGCCTGTGGAATTCATTGCCACGGAGTGCAGTGGAAGCCGGGACGCTAAATGTCTTCAAGGCCGAGATTGATAGATTCTTGTTGTCTAGAGGAATTAAGGGCTACGGGGAGAACGCTGGTAAGTGGAGCTGAAATGCGCATCAGCCATGATTGAATGGCAGAGTGGACTCGATGGGCCGAATGGCCTTACTTCCACTCCTATGTCTTATGGTCTTATGGTCTTATGGAGCTGCACAGATTAACAACCCTCTGACAGAATGAGTTTCTCCACATCTCTGTTTTGAACCTACCTGCTCTCACACTCTATCCATGACTTCTGGTTCAAGACTGTCCTACAAGGGGGAAGATCCATTCGATATCCACCTTATCAATAGCATCTAGCATTTTACATCCATCAATCAGATATCCCCTCATTCTTCTGAGTTTCAGGAAGTACAAACCAAATCTATTCAACTGAATGACAGCCCTTTCATCCTTGGAATCAAACTGGTGAACCTCTTCTGAACTGCCCTTAATCCCATCAGCTTACTTAATACATTCTCCCTAGTAATTTCATCAAATTCCTCTTATAGAGGAATTATCTTCCAGTGTGAAACCACAGACAAAGTATTGATTTAATGCCTCTGCCATTTCTGAGTTCCCCATTTTATTACCTCCCCATATTCATCCTCTAAAGCGTCAACATTACTTACAATATTCTCTTTCTTTTCATATACTTATTAGAAGCTTTTGGCATCACTACCTATGTTTTCTGCTGGTTTTCTTTCTTAGTTAATCTTGGGTCTTTTGATTTTGTTATTAGTAAGCCTTTGCTGACATTTAAAGTTCTCCCAATTGTCCAGAGTGCTGAAAACTTTTTTTTAAATTCCTGATTTTGTATTAAAATCAAATGCCCACCATCTGCCATGGTAGAATTCAAACTCATATCCCCAGAACATTTGCCTGGGGCTCTGGATTATAAGTTTGAATTATGTTGTTACCACTACTTTCACATAAGTGAATAGACTATGGATGGGTGGAAGATCAAGAACCAAACAGCACCAATTCAAGGTAAATGACAAATGAACCAAAGGCAGCAGGAAGTGCAGTGAAAGGCGATGATTTGCAATGCATGCCCGAGTATGTGTTGGAGGCAGATTCAACTATGCCTATCTTAAGAGAATTGATAAGAACCCTAAGAGAAGACTTTGCAGGGCTATGAGGAAGGGTTGACTCGTAAGACTAACTTGTTTACTCTTGCAGAATGTTGGAAGAAGCAGATGAGTCTCAACTGGTTCTGCAAGCGTTTTGTTGATATGTCGAAGCTCAAATGTAATAACTCTCAGAACAGGGATTAGAAAGGCCAAAAAAAATGTCCTTTAGCTAGTCTGACACACTCAGTTTCTATTAACCAGACCTGTTAGCACTGCTGCCTCAACGCCAGGGACCCAGGTTTGATTCCCACATTGGGCGACTGTCTGTGGGGAGTTTGCACATTCTCCCAGTGTCTGCGTGGTTTCCTCCGCGTGCTTTGGTTACCTCCCACAGTCGAAAGATGTGCAGATGAGATGAATTGGCCATTCTAAATTGCACATAGTGTTCAGGGATGTGTAGGTTAAGTGCATTAATGAGGAGTAAAATGTTGAGTAATAGAGTAGGGGAATGAGTCTGGGTGGGATACTGTTCAGAGGTTTGGCGGGGACCTGTTGGGCCAAAGGGCCTGTTTCCACACTGTAGGGTTTATTTGATTCCGCGATTATTAAATTTTCTTGATTTCATCAATCAAATCTGTTGATGCACTGTCAATTCCACATTGATTCCAACTAAAATTCCATATGAACAGACCATTTACAAGCTGCACATTTTATCAATCCACCCTAAAGCTTATCAGTGGATGGATTTCCTTCCAAATAAGTTTCCACTGCATAAATAATATAGCCAGGGATATATCAGGCCTCTTAATACATCTCCTAACATTCCCATCACCAACCAGAAACTCAGAACTGACTGGATGCCAGCTGCATAGACAGCTCCATCAGTAAAGGCAAGGTGCACCTGTATAACACCATCCACAAGACACCACATTCAATTCCCAATCGGTATTCAGTTTACTCATCCCAGGCTATGGAATAGGAATACCACAGCTGGCAACAACATTCCTGAGCTGGAGCGGGAGAGGCAAAGCTTCAAAGTGAGGCAACCACAACAGGAAGTTCACATTGCATTTAAAAGAGTGTCAGTAGTGATGGCTTTTGCAGGTGAACAGCCTGCCAATCAGTGCAGCCCAGGGCTAGGATGAAGAACTGTCATTTGAGAAGTCTAGGAGCCTACGGGTCCCAAGCCTCAGAACTGTCAACACGACGGGGAGAAATTTAAAAAGGGAACACCAACATTTGGCAGAAATGCATCTCAAATGACCAACAGTGTACTTTGGCAGTGACATGTATAAAGGAGTGTTTGATTTGAGCCAGGATACAATTTGATATTCAATACTGCTACTGAGGAAAACTGTTGCAGCACAGCAAGGAAGGTATTAGCGCAGTTTACTGTAATCAACCACTCCATATATAATCAACCACTCCTGGAACTTCTCAATGAATAAAACAAGAGGATTCATTGTTTTCATTTCAAAACTGAACTATTTTTATTTAAAACACTTCCTCAGGTTCAATCCTCTGATCGCAAGGCTTTGCTTCAGGTCACTGTTTGCCTGACTAGAATTCTAGAGGTTGGAGGGTACAGCTGTGGGGATAACTTCACAGCAATTGTACAGGCTAGAGTGAGTGGCAGACAGCAAATGGACCATTGACGCCTGTGCTGCTGTTTCTGATTGACATTTGCACACCCGCGACAGTCAAGGACCATATATTCAGGTTAGCGTGAAAAGAAATTGTGAGTGTTATCAACTCATATCAACTCACAAAATTTATTTCATGACACTTTCAGTTATTTTGGTGCAAGTTACATCACTGCAAAGTTTCACTTCTTCTGAAAATAAACTACTCTATGACGAAACGGAATCAATAGTACGGTACTGGTTTGGCTGCAATTCAAATCCCTCTGGGCATCTTTTAGAATTATCTTTAACTAGTCTCTTAATTTTGCTCTTTTCCAACTCTTTTCTGTAGCCAACCATGGTTGCTGGGATATAGAGACTGCCCACATACTGTCTGATTATCTGACACTAGATATTTCTTTCACAGTCAAACTATCCAGTCACACAATGACCAAACCCATGCCTGCAGAATGACCCAGGTTATTCACAAGGGAGCACACTTACAAGACCATGGGTGAAATTTAATGGGAGCTGTTGGGAGGTGGGGAAGGAGAAATTTGGAAAAGAAGTTGAAGGGTGAAACACATTGCTTTGCTGATGCGAGAGAAATTTCAGCAGTGGAAAAAGGTGGAGGGTAGCTCTCCTGGCCAGAGGTAAACAGTGAGAAGCACTTCAACAGCTAACGAAAGGTTGCTAGGCCTTCCCCATCAATAACAGGATTGGAAGGGGAAGGAGACAGCAAGAGAGGAGAGGCAGAAGACTAACAGCGATAGGGGTATTGGGTTGGTAAGCATCCTCCATGGAGATACCCTCACTGTGCATAACTTGTCCCCAGGAGGATGTCCCTGACGCTGGCCCGGGGCTTGATGCAGCCACAACCTTCCGAGGCCCTGCTCCAACGAAGAACTGTCAATCCTCACGTTCAATGTGAATGAAGGCAGGAGGGATGTTTGAGCCCCAGAGCTAAACAGTCATTTGTCCAACAAGCACGTTGCTGGGACTTACAGAAATAGCTGAGGTGGCATTTGCCTGGCTTTCCAGCTTGCCATCATTGTCATTGGCAACGAATTGGACTATTTCTTTCCCCCATCATTCTATTCTGGGATGTGGCCTGCAATTTCAGCATTTGTTGCCTATTCCTAACTGCCCTTGAACAGAGTGGCTGGCTAAACCATTTCAGATGGTGGTTAAGAGGCAACTATATTACAGTAGGTCTGAAGTCACATGTATGCCATGCCAGATGAGGATGGCAGATTTTTTTGCCAAGAGGATGTTTGTCAACTGGATAGATGATTACAATGATCAATGTGGTTTTATGGACACCCATTTTTGAGATTAGTTTTCAAATGCAGAGTTTTTAATTGTGTTTAAATTTCACCAGATGCTTTGCTGGGATTTGAACTCATGTCACCAAAGCATTAACCTGGACTTCTGGGTTACCAGTTCAGTGACATTACCACTTGGCCACTATCTCCTCAAATAATTACTGTTAGGAAGCAGAATTATAGTGAGATGCAACAAAATGTTTAGCTTTGAAAGGAGCACTTTCCACCTCAAAACAAAATCTATAAAACTCAGATTCAAGCCTAGTTCTGAAACACTTGAAATAGGATGAAGAATCCCTACAAATAGCTGAAAAACAACTTCAGAGCTTGGGAATGACAAGATACTCTGACATTTCTAGGAATGCACGATATCACAAATTCAGGTTGACTTGACAAAAGATTTTGCATTTATGAATACTTTACATCACCTCCCTGATGCAATGGTGCATAGTGGTAATGTCACTGGGCTAGTAATTCAGAACCCAACAGTAATGTACTGGGGATGTGTGTTTGATGGCAAATGGTGATATTTAAATTCAACAACAAAACTGAGGACAAGATGCTATCCTAATTGGTGACCATGGAGTCATTGTGGATGCTGTAAAAACTCATCAGGCTCACTAATGTCCTTCTAGGAATGCAATCTGGCATGCTTTCCTGGCCAAAGCAATGTGGTTAGCTCTGAACTGTCACCTGGGCAATTAGGGATGTGCAATAAATGCTTGCCTCACCAACAACAAAAACATCCTGTGAATGACATTAAAAAATCTGAAAGTTACCTTCAAATTTCTGTTGAGGTATTGAGTGATAAATTTTGAGGAAGTGGTGCACTTGCAACTTGTGACATTTGTTTGGTTGGGGAAACACAGCAGCCCAGCAAGCTGTTGATAAGTCTACAACCTAAATTATCCAATAATGCTCACAGGCAAGTTTCTGTTAGTCTGATATAATACACCATTTTGGAAGAATGTTGGTGGAAGCCAAGTTGCAGAGACTTCCAACACATTCGATGCCTTCTGTGACCAGTGACCACCAGGTGTAAATGGTGCTTTTCTAAATTTAATTATTTCTGCAATGATATTCTAAGTATTATTGTTTCTGCTTTTTCTGATAGCTTTTGAATATTTGCCTGGATACTTTTCATTCTTGTCCAATAGATAAGTCATCACCAACCTTACAGTCTACAGACAAGGGAAACAACAGCAAATTAAATATATTTGGTCTTTTCTCCTAACCTGTTGACCTCTGCAGTGTACGTCCATCAAAGACTGCTGTAAATATAATTTCAAAATCAATTTCTCCGAAGCCTCAAAGACAAACACAGTGATTTTCCTTCACTGCCCATGGGGAAAAAGTTTGATTTTCAGTCAGTATTAAACTGAAATCCAGTAATTCAAAAGTAGCAACATCGTATATGGTGATTGCGCAAAACTATGTATTGACATCAAAACAGAAAAATGAAAAATTGACCAGAATGTCCTCTAAAAGCAGAAAACCACAGGAAATTAGTATTTTCAGCTTCTTTGAGTGGAACCATCAAAACTTCAATTTGAAATTTTGAAAACAGCGTGTGGCCTATAGTACCAATAAAACAAACATCTCAACATTTCTCCAACTTGTAAAAGCTCCTTCTTAGAGAAGAAACAGATTTCCCACGTGAGAAGCAGAGGTTTATTTTTCCTTTTTCCAATGTTCCCATATTTTCAACATCAGGAATGTTCAAAGTTTTGGTCTTTGAGAGTTGTTTAACTGTGGGGCATGAAGGCTTATAGGTGACGTATAAAGTTTGATCTCTGCTTCTATTATTTCCCATACGCCTCCATCTGTTAAAGCAAAATGTGATCCTGGCAAGTCCATTTCAGATTTAAACATTTATGAGCCAGTAGTAGTAAGAACCACACTATTGCACATTCCAAACCAGAGAACCAAAACATGAGTAACCAGTAACAAATAATAATAAACATAGATAGGGCCAAGTTGTCTTGGCCAAAACTGACAAACCATCACTTCAACACCTTCATCTGAAACAAACACATCAAACTAACCTTTAAAACCTCTGCTGGTATCTTGATCTAACTATCTTATAAATAGAAGACACTATTATGATTTCAACAATAGGAGAACTGCAAGATGGCTTCAAATAGCTCCCACAAACACTGATAATACATTGCTTTCAAACATCTTGAAAATGTATTGCTGCCATAGTCTTGGTTCTAAACCAGGGGTGGGGAACCTGCGGCCTTCTAGGCCATTGTGTGTGGCCTTCTGAATGAATCCAAATTTTGCAACATGCTTTCTGGCTTTTCAACCACTTATTGCTGCGAATCTACACTCTCCTCCTTAACCAAAATCAAGACACCCTTAAGGTCACAAATGATGGATACCCATCTAGAGGATCAGCTAAAACTGCAGACCTCCATGTTGCAACCAAATATTCAAATGCTTTCCTACAAAAAGCAGTCACAACAAAGTAATTAAAAGGTTAGTTAACTTTAGAATTAACATTTTTTTTCCTTTTTTTAGTTAGTACATAGTAGTTAGATTTTTACAAAATAATGTGAATTTTGAAGAATATATAATTGAAGTTTCTTGAATACGGCCTTATTAGATTACAACTAACATAATGCGGCCTTCCAACATTAAAAAGGTTCCCCACCTCTATTCTAAACTAATAAACATAACACTGAAATACGTGCAAGGAACAAAGGTGAAAACATTTTCATTGTTGTAAAGGATTCTATTGCACATCTGCATCACCTAACGAATATTAAGGATTCCACATCCCAGCCTCCACCCTCCTAACCCAACCCCACCCACTCCAACCCACCTCAATGTTCTGGATAATAATCACAAAAACACATAAGGAATCTTGCTGAATGCTACATTGCTAACAGAGTTACCAACAACACAACAGTGACTACACTCAGTCACTAGTTCAGTGACTAGGTGCCACATTAAGAGAATTGCACTTTTAGTTGAACTGCAAGTGCACAGCCTGACCAATACCTGAAAGAACTTTCAAAGTCACCAACAGTAGCATCAAGTGCAGGTGTTCATACATTTCCCAGTCAGCCTAACCAGAGAAAGTAGAACTTAGAAATTTGTTCACAATAGTCTCGCACTCTACCTCTTACATGCACATGTGATTTTCCTTTTGTTTAACTATTGAAACAGACTATTATACCACACATAAGAATCGCAAATTGACTGCAAAGGTATTATGACAGTCAGGCATACTGAATAATGAATAATGGACAATAACTATAATCAAAACCAGCCAAAAATGTATTTGTATATTTGGATAGGAGAATATAAATATTGATTTGATAAAGTCTTCAGAAAGTAAAGACTTTGCAATCATGTAGCTTTTTCATCACCAATGGACATCTCAAAGTCTACTCCAACCAAATAAATGCTATTGGAGGGTAACCATCATTGGAACATGGGAAACATAGCAAGCCGGTTTAATTATAGCAAGCTCTCATCAACAGTGACATGAAAGCGACCAGCTAATTTGTTTTTGTGAGCACCAGGGATAACTTAACTCTTGTTCAAAGCAGTGCTATGGGATCTTGTACTTACACCTGACAGAACAAATGGGGGATCAATTTAAGATCCCATTCTAAAACCAGAATCTTGCATCTCCCTCAGAACCGCACAACAGAATCAGCCTTGATTTTTATACTCAAGTCCTAAAGTGGCACTTGAATCCAGAACCTTGAGCTGAGACTACTACTGACTGACCCATGGCTAACATAAAAATTGCAGCCAATTTTATGGCAGTGATTTACTGAATGTGTGTGAAAGGCGAAATTAGCAATTTGATTTATTTTCATTAAAGATTTTTTCCAAAAGACTTCAAAAATATATGGACGTGTGATTCAAACAAAATGATCCAATCCATATTTATTTTAAGGTTGCTGTGAAAAATGGATGTGTTGAAAGTTCCATTAGGAGCAGGGTCTGCTTTAAGAGTTCTCAACAGACTGGCAATGATACAAGACAGCTGCCAAGTCCACTTGGATGAGATTGTACCATATAAAGTGTCAAACATGAAGGTCATCAACTTAGACTCAAAGTGTTTAATACTGCATCTGAAAATACTTGCACCATGTTGGGCCTCACTGTACAACAGTGTTACTCTCGTCATAGAACAGTATAAGACGTAACTTCTTTCCCACTTCAAGCAGCTGCACCCACCAAGTTTACATACGCACATTAAATACCAAATAGTGATGTTTATAAGAATAAAGTTAAGAAACTGCAAAGGGTTAAGGGCTCAAAGAGCAGCCCTCAGAGTTGGAAAAAAGTAGAAGTGAGTTAAGACAGACCGCCCTTGGCGTCGAGTAGTCCTAGCAAAATCAAAGTCAACAGGAAGAGGAAAACTCTCCATTGGTTGGAGTTATAATTTGTGCAAAGGTAGACGGTTGTGATTTTGGAGGCCAGTCCACTCAGACCCAGCATATCGCTGTAGTGTTCTTGGCCCAACCATCTTCAGCTGCTTCACCAATGACCTTCCATCCAATATAAGATCAGAAATGTGAATGTTCACTGATAATTTCTGAACTATTCACAAGATCATCAACCCAGAAGCAACCTGCGCCTTCAGGCAGGAAGATCTATACAACATTCAGGTTTGGGCTGGTAATCCAAAATATGATACCTGCACTGGGCAATGATCAACTCCAACAAGAGAGATTCTAACCAACTTCCCTCAACTCTCAGTGGCATTACTGTCGCCGGATCTCTCACCCTCAACATCCTGGGTGTAATCTCTCCACAGAAGTTCTATTTGGGTTGGTCATGTAAATGTTGTGGCTACAAAAGGATGTCAAGGTTTAGAATTCTGTAGCAGGTAACTCACTTCCTGTCATCTACAGAGCGGAAGTCAGGATTATGATGAAATACTCTCTGCTTGCTTTGATTACTTCAGCGGTGTCACTGAAGAAGCCTGACCTATTCAGGACAATTTAGCATGTTGGATTCGCTCCCATCCACCACCATACCTATTCACTCCCTCTGTCCCCCCCATTTGAACAGTGGCAGCAGAATGTAACAAAATGCACTGCAGCAATATGTCAAAGTTTCTCCAATGACACTTTCTAAATCAAAACCTGTGCTACCTGCAGGGATAAGGGCAGCAGTTAAATGGGAAAATAATTGCTGTTACCCGAGTGCTACTGTGATCCTCTCTGAAACAATACCTACACCATATTGTGTGTAGTGGTTCAAGTCGATGGCTCACGATCACCTTCTCAGGACATGGGCAACAAATGCTAATCTTGAACAAGCAGTTTTTGGGAACAATCATCTTGGATTTCAAATGGTTAAAGACTGTTGTTAAATGGGAGGGAGACAGAGAGAGGGAAAGAGCTTCAGCTTTGAGGTTTTGATGAGGAAGAAGTTATTGCTCGAAATGAGTGCTGATTTCCATATGTATAGAACATCCTGAACAATAAGATGCAAGAGTGACTGATGAAAGGCCAGTGAGGAAAAGAAAATCATACATCCATCAGATATCAATGTTCTTTTATCTTGACTCAGTGGGTGAGGGATCCATTAAACTTGAACTGTTTGATTTCCTGCAGCACCAAATGACTATTAAGTCAGTGAAACACTCTGATTGTATGATACTCAAATACAATACAAAGCTCAATATGCAATTATTGCTGGAAGCAACAATTGTAATTTCACTGTATCTGACAAGCAGATTTTTTAAAAATCTGCCAAAAAAGGGTATAGGTTTACTTTCCGCAACTATGGAAACCATTAAAGACGGAAGGAGTGATTTTAAAATTCTATCTAGCTAAGAATGAGAGTTTTGCTCACCTGAATGGCTCAGTGATTTGGACTCCACACTAGTGGACTCATCTATTCAGTCTATTCATTTTTGTTTGCATTCTTTCACCAATGTAGCTCAGGCTATGAGCAATTAGTTTGGAATTTCACTGGATTTTGTTTAGTCCTTCCATTTTCTTATCCTTTCCCACTGAGGCAGAGCCTCAAAATAGATGCACGGCTGAAATCAGAACCTGCAGCTACAGAAACCAGTCTCCTGTCTGTAGTATAGCATTGTTACTCACTGTAGCCACTTGCCATCTATGACAATGGAAGACATTATAAATTCAGAGTGCTGAGGAGGCCATCAGGGTTTGTATCAGCTACACTGAAATGTTGAGTGCCAACACGGACATAGCCTGAGTTTGCTCAAGTTGATTTGTCAACTGCGTATGAAAGCAGCAATAGTTTTTACTGCCTCACTGGCTGAGCGTCTCCTCAGCTGGTATCTAACACATGCCAACCAATTAGCACCAGCAGCTGCTTAGATACCAGCAGAGTTTGCCAGATCCAGAAACTTATATAAATGCTGCTCTGAAAACTGTGGTGCCGCCAATTCATCATCTTCCTCTTGCCAACTTCGTCCGTTCACAGGAAACAACTGCTGCATGGTGTCTGATATGCAGACATCAAAACCAATTGAAGGTTCAGTTTCAATGTATGCACTTTTACAGTAGGGGGCAAAAACAATGCCTGGCTTTATATCATGGTATTTGGAGCAAACCAATTTCAAAGAATCCAGCTTGTGTCTTTCTTCAGAAATAAGCAACACTGAAAATATCTACTCAAAAAAAATCCAAGGAGGTGGGAGTTCTGTTAAAATTAATCGCAAACAAGTGGTTTTCCTTTTCACTCAGATGTTCCTGAATAAAACAGGGCAGAGGATTTTATATTCCAATCCCACCTTCTAGTCTTCCTGAATGCATTATGTATTGACCAAAGTTTTAACAAAGGAGAAAGTGTGGGTTGGAAAACAAATTGTTGTGGTATTATGCCTGGCCACCAAAGTGTTGGGCATATTCTATTAAAGATACAAGCTGGTTGATGTTTAAAGCAAGGAAGAGCAATGTGATAAGGAAATTAGTTAAAAAATCACACAACACCAGATTATAGTCCTGGTGTTGTGTGATTTTTAACTTTGTCCACCCCAGTCCAACACCGGCACCTCTACATCATAAGGAAATGAAAAAGATTTCCCAATGAGAGCCATAACAGCCAAGCAGCAGTCAACGGTCATTTGAACTTGGGCAAATGTTTGGAACAACGTTAAAACCATCACAAACATCTTCTCAATTTCTTGACAGTTTAAGCCAATGGAAAGATGAATAGCGCATGGTAACAAGCTATATCTTGCCATCCACCCCTCTTGGAGATGTCAATTCTTGTTGTGGTTCGACTGATTGATGGCGATATTCAAGCAATCATGCAAGTCCCACCCAGTCATGACTTGAAGTAACAACAATATTTTCAGCAGACCTCTGGCAGTCACTAAGAGTACAATTCTGGCTATTATTTTTCCATCCGTTAACCTATATAAAAGATTGATTATTGTATCACATTTCCATTACAGTTGATACCTTAGGCCAGCCTGCAAGTCTGGTACAGTCTTAATTCTGTACATCTTTGCACCAGGACTCCCCCGGGAACTCAAAGCAGTGCCCAATCTTCCAGCTTGCAGAACAGTACTCATTTTTTTTGTCTCAATGGAAATGTTAATTAGTTCCAAAACATTGAAAGAAATCTTCATCCAAGTCAATGTTAATGATATTGAACTCACTGACAGCCTTTTTGATTGACACATCATACTGTTTTACTACTTTGAGGAGAGACAGAATCACACTGGCCAGTGGGGGAAGACAGTACTATATAACATGGATGCCAGCATAGATCATTCTCCTACATGGCTTGTTGATTTGCTGTAGATTCTATATAGGCTCTATCCAAATTCATTACTTCATTAGCTAAAGTCAGTCAAGACATAGTCAATACTATAAGGGCAGATTGGACAAAGTGTGGACCTCCAACCCCAATCAAACTATCACAGGCATGGTCCCATTTTTTTTTTAAACCATTCACTGAGTAGCTTGATAGGCCACTTCCACATGCACATACACCATTTCGATCATATTCCACTATGTCAGTATGAAAATAAAATCTTCACTTTACAAATAGGACCTTAGGACATTCCAACAGCATCTTTTTCACTTTTTATTGTGGCCAGGATTTTGAAATGTAAAAACAGCCATAGTGGAATGTGAATCCATCAGATTCTCCAAGTTACCAACACAACAAATTAACCATAACCCTATCAAACGTCTCTCCCAACCTGTCGACGTTTTCTGCTTATGCAATGAAGTTGTACTTGCTATCTAGTGTTCACATTAAAAGTTGTTACTTGACCAAGGCAAGGGAAAGAAAATTGTACCTGTAAAACCTATGAACCACTGTCCAAAGTAGCAACTTGCATTTATATAGCATCATTAACATGGTAACAATGTTACAAAACCTTTCAGGAGCAACAGCAAATAATATGTGACCTCAACATTAAAAATGGGATCTGGGGAGAAGAAAGGGATTAAACAATATTAAACTATTTCAGACACGTTAAAACGAGATGTAAACATATCTTCCCTGATGACATAAGTGAACAAATGTTGTGGGAATTGTATGAATGCAGAGTTGTCATTACACCACTTGGAAATCTCCACACACACTCACCAGCTTTTTTAATTCAACTGGCATAAAGGCAACATGGGCTTTTATGACTAAAAAAAATTCCAAGAGGAAGAACAAACCAAGAAATGTCCTAACCAGATCACTTGCCCTTTAACCTGCCAGGAATTGAGTTTTTCCATTAATAATTATACTGCATACTCACTGTATCTTGGAAACAACAAAGTCTGGAATAACTGGGCTTTATGTGAACGTCAAGAATGGACTAACCTGTTGATAAACAATGATGGATTTGTCTTCCTCTTAAAGTGCACATCAGGTTTCCCCCTTCCTTCTCAACACCAGCAAAACAAAGTACAAAAATGCACCTCTAATTCCAGACAAATAGTCAACAGGCTAGCTGCCCAGCTGCTAGTTAGCTTGATTGGTTGGTTTGTGGGTTCAATTCCCACACCGGCTGAAATGACCGATCAAAGTTGGTCAGTGAATTGTAAAAGATGGCAGCATATCTGTGAGAGTTTGCGATGGGATTGACCAGGGAGTGGTGGCCTGCACTGTATTTAATCTGCCCTTAATCAAAGGCTAGGTTTGTCCTTGTGGTCAAACTTGATGATTGTCCTTATCTTTTCTACTCTACTAGTGATCTGAATGTAGTCATGTCAAAGTAAATTCAACTCTCTATTCACACCATATACCTTTCCATAGTCTAATACACAACACCATCTCT
The DNA here is from genome assembly GCF_037043375.1 of Chiloscyllium plagiosum. Lineage (NCBI taxonomy): Eukaryota > Metazoa > Chordata > Chondrichthyes > Orectolobiformes > Hemiscylliidae > Chiloscyllium > Chiloscyllium plagiosum. Next base: position 10,241,701 of record NW_028270177.1, read on the forward strand.
CATAACAGTCTCCACCTCAGCAAACATTACCATGAAGGTCCCAGCTAAATAACCACACTCGCCCAACAGTCCACACTAACCATGTTCCCAAACTAAACTAGCCCCACTTGCCTGCACTTGGTCTATATCTCTCCAACCTTTCCTACTCATGAACTTATTCAAATGTCTTTTAAACATTGTTGCTGCATCCATCACTTCCTCTGGCAGTTCATCCCACAAATGAACCACTGTCTTGTGTAAAAAAGTTATCCCTTCTGTCCTTTTTAAATCTTTCTCCTCTCACCTAAAAAATATGACCCTCGTTTTGAACTCCCCTACCCTACGGAAAAGACCCTAGTCATTCATCTTATCTGTAACCCTCATGATTTTATTAACCTCCGTAAGATCACCCTTTTACCTCCTCCACTCCAGTGGAAAAAGTCCCAGTCTTTCTAGTCTATTATTATATCTCAAACCCACGTAGCAACATCCTCTTTAACTAGTTTTGAAAAAAGCTGCTGTGTGTTCAACTTCATTACTTACAATTGCTCCAAAACTGATGGAGAATGTTTCCTTGATCAGTGTTGGTGCCTAGGATTATGACTATGATGTCAATAAAGTACAATGGTGCGAGCAATTTTCAAATCATGTCCTGTTGAGTTGTGAAAAACACACATCAGTGGAATTAGACAGCATGTTTCTCCAATACAACTGTGTGCTGAACAATCTGCTACACCAAATAGTAGACACTTAAAGCAGTTCTCCCACTTTGCTTAGTTTTTGACATCCAATCATGTTTTCTTCAGAAACTCATTCCTTAAAAGGTTTTTCAACACTGCATGCAATTTCATTTGCTTCACATGTTATCAGGTAGCAATGCATTGTGGATTTACTTTCCCAAATCAAATATCACTAACTAATTAGTATGTCATACTAGGAGTTAAAAGGGTTCAGCCAATTTAATCCTGCTACCATTTCTCCTATTTCCTGTCGAGCTGCAACTGCAGATGTGCATATATAACAGTCATAGAGTCATATAGCACGGTAACAGAATTTTCAGTCCAACTTGTCCAAGCCAATCTGATTTCACAAACTAAACTAGTCCCATTTGGCCCACATCACTCTAAACCTTCTCTATTCACGCACATTTCCAAATGTCCATTAGATGTTGTAACTATACCTTCACCTCCTGCTTCCTCTGGCAGTTTGTTACACAAACAAACCACCCTCTGTGTGAAAACATTACCCTAGGTCCCTTTCAAATCTTTCTCCCCTCATCTTATAATATGTTGCCTAGTTTTGAACTCCCCCCATTCTGGGGAAAAGACCTTATGTTTAATCTTAGCTATGCCCCTCATGATTTTATAAACTACTAGGTCATCGCTCAACCTCCTACAATCCAATGAACCAAGTCCCAGCTTATCTAGCCTCTCCTTAGAACCCAATCCCTTCAGCATCATCCTCATACATTTTCTCTGCACCCTCTCCAGCTTATCCTTCCTATAGCCAGCCTGGACTTCCCACATAGATGCAACGGTAAAGAAGGTATAACACCACCTCTTCTTCCTCAGGTAGCTTAGGAAATTCGGAATGTCCATAATGACCCTCACAACTTTTACAAATGCACCACTGAAAGCATACTATCTGGATGTATAATGGCTTGGTATGGCAACTGCTCAGCCCAGTACTATAAGAAACTACGGAAAGTTGTTTTACATGACGTGGACTGTGCACACAATCTTCCATCTGTAGGCTCCATTTACACCTCTCACTGCCACACAAATGCTGCCAAAGACCCCACCCCCATCCCAGTAATGCTCTCCTACAACCTCTTCTGTCAGGTAGAAGTTACAGAAGCTTGAACACATGCACCAATAACTTCAAGAACAGTTTCTTCCGTGCAGTTATTAGGTTGCTGAATGGACTCTCTAGCTTCAAATAATGTTGATCTTGTTAATGCTGATCTCGCTTCATGCACCTCCTGTGCAGTGTAATCTGTATGTCTGACTCTGTCTAAGCACCCTTTGATCTGGACACCCTTGCTTACTATGATCTGCCTGCATTGCTTGCAAATAAAGCTTTTCATTGGACTTAGGTGCACATGACTGCAATAAATCAAATCAAAACTGTACACAGTACTCCAAAAATGGCCTTACCATTGTCCTGTACAACCTCACCATGACATCTCATTTCCTACACTTAATGGTTTGAGCAATAAAGGCAAGTCTGCCAAAGTTCAGTAAACATTCAAGATAACAAAAAATTTGGTCAAATGCTTATGACTTGAAGCATTTTTGAGAGTCGCCCTCCTTCAAAGCAGAGTGTGGAGTTGGGAGTGTTTACAGAAAGTTCTTGAGTAACAAAGCATCAAATGAACCTCAAACAGTCCCACTTCACTTTCCTGTTTATACTTATTAATTGGCTAGTGAAAAACAACACTAACTATATACTGATCTAAGCCACTTCTGATGGTCTTATCAGACTATTTACTGGTAAGCTTGCTTTGGCAAGAAAACAAATGCTTTAGTTACTAATGCAGCACACATGAAAAACCCCAAAGTCTTTTAATTTCCTGACAGAAATCTACAATATTTCAAGGTATTCATTTGACCTAAACCAGCTATGCATCAAATAAAGTCAGACTGATATATCCTAGATGATTTTCAAGCTATTTAATCTTAAGCCTGAACCAAGTATTGGCCTTTAGAGAGGAAAAGAACAGTTACAAACATTGAATACAAAAATAGAAACTGTTGGAAATGGCACTTTGATGAAAATGGTCTGTCTGAAACATTAAACTATGTTTTGTCTTTTCAGATGTTTGTTGGATCTTTGAAAACTTCCAGCAATTCTTTACAGTAACTTCAAATATATTGATGACAATTCAATTGACACAATGTTTGTTACAACTTTAGGGTTGAAAATATGAACTCTTCCATGAACTTCAGCTTGGTTGGTAGCATTTTCCTGTGTAACAATGTTTCAGGTACAAAACCTACTCCTTGGTTTGACCATGAATATCAAGCTGGTACTCCAGAGTAGCACAATCAAGTTTCACTGTTCACATATCCCCTATCACAATTTCACTTAACAATACACCGCAAAAGCAAGCTTTCTTTTTTTTTATTTAGAACTGTATTATCAATGATTAGCCTCACAGTGGACAAAAAAAAAAGTGTACTTTAAGTTTTGCATGGCTAAGTGATTTCATAAAAGGCAGGCATGTGAATAGGGCAACCTGTAACTCGGAGTAAAAACTATGTACTCACCAGCATCTCATATTGTACACAAACATTCTGCTACATTCACAGTGATATTATAAGATTTATATCTCATGGTCATATTAAATAATGGAGCAGGCTTGAGGGATGTGACCTCCTTGACAGCATGACTTTAGTGTGCTGAAGAATGCAGAACTGTCAGAGGTGCTGTCTTCTGAGGTCTCAACTGCCTTCTCAGGTAGATATGAAAGATTCTATGGTACTATTACAAAGAAGAGCAGGGAAGAGCTGGTGTTCTGATCAATATCTATCCCAAATCAGCAGCAATACAACTGATCAAGTTTTTAGCATAATGCTGTCCAGCAGAATTTGCTGTGTGTAACCTAGTTGCCTCATATCCTCCAAGCTGATGATCATGAAAAGCGCAACACAATTGCACATTATTTTTTTTCTTGATACCTATCACAAAATCTCAATTAAGCCCTACTGATTCTATACTAGTAAAAGAAGGACATTATTGCTTAATCTCTTTGATATTCAAAACAGTAACATCTATTGTAGAAGTCGCTCAAATACAGGTAAATTTGCATCTTATTGAAATTCTATTAAACGAAGTGCAGCTAAAGAACTTCTCTCTGAAACTGCCGATTGTTGAGTATTTCCACTTTTCAATGGGTTACTAAATGCCTGTAGATTCAAGCCATACAAATAAGGAAGACATTAATTGAGACATATAAGATTTTAAAAGGATTAGACACTCTGGAGGCAGGAAACATGTTTCCTCTGATTGGTGAGTGCCGAACCAGAGGACACAGCTTAAAAATACGGGGTAGACCATTTAGGACAGAGATGAGGAGTAACTTCTTCACCCAGAGAGTGGTGGCTGTGTGGAATGCTCTGCCCTAGAGGGCAGTGGAGGCCCAGTCTCTGGATTCATTTAAGAAAGAGTTGGATAGAGCTCTCAAGGATAGTGGAATCAAGGGTTATGGAGATAAGGCAGGAATAGGATACTGATTAAGGATGATCAGCCATGATCATATTGAATGGTGGTGCAGACTCGAAGGGCAGAATGGCCTACTCCTGCACCTATTGTCTAATTAATTACAGCAAACAGGACTGTTGGGGAACTGCATTTGGGTAAGGCATGTAGGAGAAGGTGCACTATTCATTCCCAGATGGCACTTGGTTGATCAAGAAGTGCAAGGAACATGGTTCTTGATCAGTAACCAGTAAATGAGAATTATTTAGATACTGATACAAGATCATTGGGATGAACAAGCTCCTCATTTTTCCATGACAGTAGTTAATCCACTGACCAATGTTGATAATATAGAGTCTAAGATTGGAGATCTTCATCCTGTGAAATATCACCAGTTAATATGCCAGGTGACACACATCCAGTTTTACTGCCTTCATGGATACTGAGGAATGCAAATGGGCAAATGGGAGCTCTTCTGAGCTTCTGGTAAGCTAACTGAACAGCTGAAAGCTTTGTGCATTTACTAGAGTGTTTTGGAATGGCAAGGGTCACTCTTTGAGCCAGTGCAACTGCCAACTGACACCCAAGTCCAGCACAAGAAACTTTAGGGAAGAGGGTAAGTAGAGAAACAGCTAGTTAAGAAATTTGGAATGCATACATGATAGGTCTTCTGGAATTTAACCTGCAGTTGATTATTAGGAAATTGCTGACCTGAATGCATGAAATACATTTGATTTTTTTGTAATTCATTGTAGCCTAAAAGATACCAGTGAATGTGCAACAATTGCTGTCAAATTAGATCCATCAGCATACACTCAGTGATTGTAGGTGAAACTACCCGATACAATGTGCAACTGGGAGAAACAGGAGTTTCACATAACAGTTCTTTGTGAACATTTTCAAACCATAAAAATTGAGGAGTGGGTACCCATACAGAGCAGGAGGGGTTTAGGCAAAATCCCATTTGTTGCTGAGTTAGTTGGCTTTAATAGGACAGGGATGAAGAGTCTCTGCATCAACGACAATTTGGGCCTCCATTAAAAAAAGACAAGTTTTGTTACTACTCACTAGCAATGTCTCAACTGCCAACATGGATATGGATTCAATGCTGATCTAGTTTTGCTGGAACATTGCCCATAATTCTATATAATCTGACACTCAGTCACTGATTAGGCACGGTGCAAAAGTAATGGTCACTTGATTAAGACAATAGCAGACATCTCATTGCCAATGTAACGATATACTAATTATTGTGTGCAAATGTTTTAAATAGACACAAGGAAATGATAACTTATATTAACTTTTGTCAAAGCTTATATTTTAGCAGAGATTGTAATGAAATTAAAAGACAATAGTTGGCATATTTCTTTTGTGTTGATCACGATGAGGGAAGGCAGCACTAAGTAATTAACCACTTACAGATATGGAGACCTACAAAGCAAATGGATATGGTGGCATTACAGGGCACAAATGGAGACAACAGTACTCAGAGTGGCACAAGGAGAGACAAGAGTATACAAGTATATGAAAAACAGCAAAGGCTATCAAAGGGAGAAAACATGGTAATAAAAAGGCCAAATTAATGGCTCTTCACATAAAAGTACTTAGTATTTGGAATAAAATAAATGAATTAACAGCATAAATAGAGGTTAAGGGGTATGATTGAAACAGACCCCTCAGCCCAACTCATCGACTATCCCAGAGTAAGGGATTGACCATTTAAGACAGTGATCAGGAAGAATGTGTTTTCTTAGAGGGTAGCAAACTTGTGGAACTCTTTGCTGCAGACAGTTGTCAAGGTTGGGTCTTCAACAATGAAATAGTGACTTTTAATGAGTATGGGAATCAAGGGTTATGTGGAAGACTCAGTAAAGTGGAGTTGAGAATGATCAGAACAGCCATGATCTCATTAAATGGCACAGCAGATTTGGTGGGCCAAATGGCCCACTTCTGCATTTATGCTTCATGGTCTTACAGCTGGTGCCAATGTGGAACACCCCCACATCAGGTCCAAAGTTGAATCCAGTCTCCCAACTTATACACAGAAAAACACTCACTTTATCATCTACATAGCAATGTTCCTCTTCCAACCATCTAGTGATCGCTCTCAGTAAAAGTTGAAATTTAATGCTACACCCAGAGGTAGCTCTATAATTTGGGTTTTATGCCCACTTTATACTCAGCTGAAAATATCCAAAAACATTTCACTTCGTCCCTTACTTGGAGCATATAGACTTTTACTTCTTCAGTCTTGCATAGAATTGATGCCTAATTTTGTGGAAGAACAGTTTCCAAATCTTGTGTTTTGCAGGCGTTATCTTTTAAAACATTAATATATTCAGGTGCACTCTAGTTAGCTCCTAAACCCCATATCTAACCTCGTAACAGAGTTAAAAGACAACCTTTCAGAATATGAATGACTGAACTTATCAATAGCTCCACTGCTCTGAAAAATAGTTTTCTTTAAAAATTTTTATTACTTACATATAATGGAGCGTGATTTGGTGTAAGTTTCATGACACAAGGTGCTGTAAGTCAAAAGAGAAAAAAATAAGTATACAGAAAGTTATTTGCTAAACCACAAAGTTATTTAGTAACATATTCAGTCATAAAGTGCTACTTCAAACAGGATAGGAATTTAATCTCACTTTGTTACATTGAAAGTACAATTATTTTTCAATGTTACTTATATCAAGTATTCTTCATCAACTTTCAGTAGAGCAGATGCCGTACACACCACAAGCCCATCAAAGTATCATGTGTATCTGTTAAAGTTTATGTTTAGTTGGTTATATGCAGGTATCTAGTTCAGTTGGCAAACAGAACAGCAAGGGACTGTAGTCAATAAAGGGGAAACCACCAGGTACTTTCCTCAGAGTTAATCAATCTCACCCGGTCAGTATTAAAATCAGCCAAATTGATTGCTGGGCTTGGAAACCAGCAGTATAAGCGAATGCCCATGAACAAAAGGATTCCTGCACTATGATCTAATAAACACTCCTTTCCTGTAGAAACAAAACTATGACTCACGGTATATCAGGTGGAGAGGTTAAATAGAACAAAAAGAATTTCGGACTTGGTAGTGAGCCCTGTGAGAGTTAAGAGGCACCATTAGACCCTTAATAAAAGCCAAAAGAACTGCGGATGCTGTAAATTAGAAACAAAAATAGAAGTTGCGCGAAAAGTTCAGCAGGTCTGACAGCATCTGTGGAGAGAAAGCAGAGTTAATGTTTCGGGTCCAGTAACCCTTCCTCAGAAGTGGCTTCACTGGATCCGAAATGTTAACTCTGATCTCCCTTCACAGATGCTGCCAGACCTGTTGAGCTTTTCCAGTAGCTTCTATTTCTGTTCCAATTAGAAGCTTGCCCAGCAGGTTGGGATTTGGGAAAGCTGTAAGAGCTGATGGAAACAGTGTCAGGAGCCACCCATTCATGGAAAGGAGCCTTGTTCTGGAGTTGCTGTTGCCTCTGTCATGATGCTGAGGTTGCATGGCCCTGGGACAGCCTGCTGGGCCCAATCAAAGAGTCTGCCAACAATTACTGGGCAACTTAGCCAAGGTGGCAGCCAAAGGCTACTAACCAAAACCCCAAACCGAATCAGGATCCATCAGGAGAATGCAAAAATGTTTAGCAGGGAGGAGCACAATATCAAATCTGTTCTTCAGTTACATTACAATGGCCACTACTTCCTTTTCCCTCATTCCAATTCACAAAGGCAGAGGAAAGAGGCCATTCTCAAAATACTTGAAAATATAAATATACACAGCTTCCTCTGACAAACCATTGCTTCCCCGACCAACAGCAGCTGGATTTGTAACGAACTGAAATGTGTAATGTCAGAATCTTGTTTTTATGAACCACTGCCCCCTTTTCTTCTATGGATAGAATGGTTAGTTGTTAATTTGAATTTAAAATTACATACAGCCTTATATACAGACTGTAAAAAGGCAGTCCATCTGATGCAGAAGCACAAAGCGTATCAATATCAATCACAATATTGTGCAATAGTTTGCTTTATGGTTCTGATATGAGAGCATTAGATGACGGCACAAGCACGAACAGGGGAACAAGAAAACATTTTCAAATTAGTGAAATGTAAATTTGAAAGGGATCTTTAAATAATGATTAAAATAGGATTAATGGTTTCAGTACCTTCTTATTTGGAAAGCAAGTAAAATCAAAAATTACTAGGGGTTCAAAATTTGATTGCAAGATACGGCAAGTGAGTTAGTGCACCAGAGAAATGTGGAGTTCTAAATATTTAAATTTTACTGCTCTTACATTTGATTGGATGGTTATTTTAGTTTTACTTAAGTAACACAGTATAACAGTTATCTTTCACATTTGGTGCCCAGGGCCAAAATGTGTAACGTTAAATTATATCAATTTTTTTTTTACTTCCTTTTCAAAGGTTACCATAAATAGAAAGAGGCTGACAGTTATTTTCCAACTTATAGTTAGATAGTAGTCTTCAAAATGGATTTTGAAACATTGACTCTGCTTTTGCTCCACAGCTACTGCCAGACCCAAGGAGTTTTTCCAGCAATCTCTGTTTTTGTTTTCTGATTTCCAGCACAGGCAACTCTTCGTTTTTTGTTTTCTGAGGAAACCATGTTGACTTGATACATCAACTCAGGTGCTATTGCTACAAATGCTGCCAGAGTGGATGATGGTTGATCTGTATTTTCTGGGTTTATTTCATAATTTTCCTGATCCACTTTGAAGTAGCGCCATGGGATCTTGCACATCCACCCAAGCAGGGAGACATGGCTTTGGTTTGACATATCATCTGAAAGATGGCACATCTATTGGCATAGCCTGGTGTGGCCAGCTTTGACTTTTGAGCACATTCCCTGGCTTCAGCTAGTTGGGTCAAATAATCACCCCAGCACTCTGACATGTTTAGGGCAAATACATAATTATTCTGAATCATGGAGTGAACATAGCATGCAAAGGACTGTAAACTATGTATCTGCAAATATCAAACATCATTGCCTTAGATCATAGAATCCTTACAATATGGAATCAGGCCATTGGCCCATCAATCCACACCAACCCTCCAAAGACTACCCCCACCCAGTCAGGAAGCTCATATTTTATGACGTCCACCTGGCTGACCTCATTATAATCATTACACTACCTAAGTAAACAAGGGAGGAGGAACTGAAAGATATGCAATAAAGAAAGCATGAAGCAAGGTGGGAGGAGGCTTATGTGAAGCACAAACACAGCTGTTGGGTGAAGAGACTGATTTCTGCGCTCTCATGCCACAAAGAAATGACCCATTAACCAGAGTTAAAATGCTCGTCTTATTTTCCGCATGCCACTGGATTCTTAAGCTTTTCCTCCAAGTGGTACAGCTGCAGGTTCTGCCTGCCTTAACATCTGTAAGGTGGACATTAATTAATTGCAGAAAAGTTAAAAATATAATTGAAATACCATGTTGCAACTAAACAGACTTGGGATGATACAGAAACATGACCACAAGCAGACAGAAATCAGGCTCGAAATCCACTGGGCTCTCCATTGGACCTTAGAGTACAGAGGTAAAAACAATGACTGCAGATGCTGGAAACCAGATTCTGGATCAGTGGTGCTGGAAGAGCACAGCAATTCAGGCATTTGCTGCTCGTCGGATGCTGCCTGAATTGCTGTGCTCTTCCAGCACCACTGATCCAGAACCTTGGAGTACAGAGACCACCCGAAAGAGCAAATCTACAAACTGACTCTCTGTAACTAATACTAAGTGCCTTAGAATTCGGACAGATGCCTGCCAAGCCAATGAGCAGTACCGGTTAACCAGAACACTAAAAAGGAGTATGATGAAACCTCTTCACAGTCAGTGGCCTCCACAAATCTATGTCCCACACTCTGTATGAGGTTTGTGACCCTATGGTCAGCAATATCTTCAAAGTTACCAACATTCCTGACAGACCCCAACCCAAAATAAGCTGAAGATAGGAAAGTTACACCGAGGACCAGTGAAAATTAATTTGTAAATAATTACAAATGCTACAAATAGGATGGGGAAGTAGTGCTGTGACAAGCCCAATATAAAAGAGAAAGGCTGTATTTATATAGAAAATAAAACAAAGAATTGCAGATGCTCGAAATCTGAAACAAAAACAAATTCTTGGACGAACTCAGTAGTGTTATGAAGGAGGATCACTGGACTCGAAACATTAACTCTGTTTTCTTTCCAAAGATGCTGCCAGACCTGCTGAGTTTCTCTAGCAATTTCTGATTTTGGATTTATAGGGGACTTTTCACAATCGACACACAGAATTTACTTTGCAGTCAATGAATTACTGTTGAAGTAAAAGTACTGCAAATGTTGGAGATTGGAAATAAAAACAGAAGGTGTTAGAGAGACTCAGCAGGTTCTGGCAGCATCTGTGGAGACAGAAACTGAGTTAACATCTCGAGTCTGATATTGAGATATTAAGGGGTTAATTTGCTCTGCTGATCTAAGAAATTGGATGCCCTGGGGGTAGGGTGGTAAGTTTCTCTGTCTTGCAGATACAATGTAAAAAATTCTACATTATCATCTCCTACTATTCAGAGTAAATTTACATTATCATCCTCTATTCAGAATCGATAAGAACACTGCAGTTAAAATTCTGACTATTCCCTGCAATCCAAAAAAAAACCGATTTACACCAGATCTGGCCATTAAGGGATGATCTACATTACATTGTTTCTGGAGATAATCCAGTTACTTCATTGTGGCTTGAGTGGCATGTGACTGTGGGGGAGTGGTTGGGGGTTGTCTTGTGGGCATTACTGACTGTGATGTAGAAATTTTGGATAAAAGAACTATCCGTTTGTTCAGAGAGCTTCTCTTGGCACACTTTGCAAGCACTGTGTGGAGTATTAAGAGTTTCTCCACAGCTTGCACTGTACTTGCTTAATAAATTTTGACTGTTCACAGAAGTTGACCTATCAAGTATATAAGAAATTCAAGAAAAAGAACCTAACAATATGACTCTTTAAGCAATTTTTGAAGTGTGGTTGCTGTTGCAATATTAGAAAAATCTCCATGCCATTTTGAATACTGCACATAGTTCTCCTTACTGGATAACATAAAGGATATGATTACCCTTGAGAGAGTTGAGAGTGAAGCAACATAATGATCCTAGGGTTCAAGAATTTAAGTTATGGGGAAAGATTAAGGAAGCTGGACTGATTTTCAGAAAAGAGCAGGGAGATCCAACTCATGTTTTCAAAGTCACGGAGAGAAAGTTGATCCATGCTAACTGTTAGCTGTGGCTTAGGTCTGTCCGAGAAGGATACACTACTCCAAACACTCGAAAGTTACAAATAGAAATTACGTCAGCAGGAACTTTTTGAACAGCTGTGCAGCTCTGTACTAAGAAGGTATTGGAGAATTTTCAGAATTCTTGAAACTCAGGCATCTATGTGTCAAGACCTGATAGCTACAGCTCATTGACACACTGCTGGATAAATGATGACTTTGTCATGTGCAGGACAAGTCTTTTTTTTGTTGAGAACTTGGTTTACAATAAAGTCAGATATTCGCCCTTTTGAAATAAGTAATACAGTATTTTGCAATATCCATTGTTAAAATAGACAGTGTAAGTGAAGCCAAACTTACAGCATAGAAACAGATGCAAGTCAGGTTTTATAGTCCATATGAATCTGCAAAATTCTGGACTTGACTTCAACTACTCTGATTATCTCAGTTGTTCTCCAAAGAACTCTTGCCATTTGCAATAATAACCACTGTTCTGTTATTACCAAGTAGGATCTGGCAGGGATGTCGGAGGTCAAGTGAAACTAAATCACAGGCAGCGGTTATATCCTAAAGAATAAAAGGATGACAACTGGATGTCTAGGGAACAGGCAATCAGTATGTTGGAGTTTTGCAATGTGCCAGTTAGAATAAAGTTGGGATTCTGACTAGGAAACATTATGTACCTCGCATTGCACAGCCAGTGACAAAGAGGTCATTAGTATTTGCAGGAGATTTCCCTCCAAACAGATGTTTGAAGATCCCTACTTAAAAGCAGGAAGCAGGGTCAAGCTGCATCACCAGCAGAGTGACAGCATCATGTAACAATAATTACATTGTTAATTAGGACACTGGTTTCATCTCCATCAGTAATAATACCAGCAGTTTGTCAAGCACTAATGAACTGGAATGAGTATTAGTTCAAAATCTAACCAGACTTAAAATTACATTGGTACTGCAGCATGTTACATCATTCTTCCTTTGAGCTATTGGCAGAGTGCTCAATTTCCATTTACTGAACAAGTACAAAGCAGGTTCAGACTAATAGATAATAACCCTAAAGCCTTTCTATTGTCCCTATTCCCATCATCACCAGTGTATTCAAGATGTGGCTTATATTTAATAATAGGTTGTGACAGTGCTTAAATAAACATATACACACGACAGAACATTTCGTTTCTGCCACAAATCATCCTTCTCCAACAGGCTGCAATATTTGCTAAAACGCATTACTTCAGAATCACATTCAGGTGGCTGTTCTTCCTTGACATATTACATTAGTAGGTCATATCAGACAATGGAACAACACTGTGACTGCAGCCAATTCCAATTGTGTCCTCATTTGTACATCCTTGCAAAACATATTCCAGAATAAGCAGAGGAGAGCACAATCAGGACAAAAACATCTATGCCAAATAATGTTCTGTGCCTATCCCAGGACCAAAGCCACAGCAGGAACCTGAACGTAGGCCCTGAAACAGTTCAGCTAACTCAGCAAAATATAAAAATTGTGACTCAATTGATCTGCAATGTCGATCTTTTTACACTCAGCAACTCAACCGTAAAAGTTCTGTGCAGTAAAGATAAAGTTACCATAGCCCTACTGGACCATAGCACTGTTCTCTCATTAGAGAAATGACTGGTGGGGATTTACCCTAAGGGTCACCAGGCCACAGGCAAGGAAGAAGTTGAGAAGAGTCCTTCCTGGTAACCTCAGCCAATGCAGAATTGAACCCACACTGTTGGCATCACTCTGCAGCACAAACCAGCCATTCAGTCAACTGAGCTAATTGACCCCCATCCATACAGTAATACCGAAAGGCTACTGTACATTTAATGAATTAAGATTAAAATGAATTAACTCAAAGTGCGAATTTAGAAACAAGTTTCAACTAACAATGAGAAGGAACATGTAATATTGATTTTTGTCATACCAGACCATTAATTTTCATGTATATGAAGCAAGAGATGAATCACCCTTCTAGGCATTCACTGATTTTGATGCAAAAACTACAATAACAACTTGCATTTAGATTACAGCTTTAATATAGCAACCTGTCTCAAAACATTTTGCAAAATCACTTAGAGTTTGACCCTGAACACATTAGAAGATAGTAGGGACAAGATGGTTAAAAAAGATTGATCGAAGAGGAAGGCTGTAAAATGGTAGAGGAGCAGAGAAACTTAGGGAGAGAATTGTCGATATTACAGTCATGTCAGACAATGGGATGGCCACCAGTTGTAGAGCAGTTAAAAGCAGAAAGGCACAAGAAGCCACAATTGGAGGCACGCAGAGACACTGGAGTGCTGTGGTGTTGGTAATTACAGATGGAAACAAAGTATGCTGAGAGTGACTACCCGTGACATCAGGACAACATTCGATTGAGTGTGACATCAAGGAGCACGAGCAAACCTGGAGTCAATGGGAATCGACAGGGGGACGCTCCCCATGTTTAGAGTCAGACCTTGCACAAAGAAAGATGGTTGTGACTCTTGGAGGCCAATCATTTCAGCTTCAGCACATCTCTGTCATCTGGTCACTGAGGTCACCCTAAGGCTAGAAGTAAGGATGTTCACTGATTTTTACACAACCATTCTGTACCCATTCAGGACTTCTTAGATACTGAGGTCATTGTGTCCATTTTGCCCAGATCTAGACAACATCTTGGCTTGGGTTGACAAATGGAAAATAACATTCACTCCACACAAGTGCCAAGCAATGTCCAAGAGAGAATCTAATCATCACCTCTTGATGTTCAATGACATTACCATTGCTAATTACCCAATTATCAACATCCCAGAGCGTTACCATTGATCAGAAACTGAACTGAACTAGCCACATCCATACTAATGGCTACATCTAAAATCTTCAGGATCCACTCCCTCTACCACCAATGGAGAGTAGCAGCAATGCGTACCATTTACAAAGTTCACTAACACAAATCATCAAGTCTCCTTCTATGACACTCTCCAAACCTGTGACCTCTATAGTCCAAATGGGCAAGGACAGCCAATACATATGAACTTCATGAATTGCAAATTCCCCCTAAGCTACATATCATCCTGACTTGGAATGATATTATCATTCCTTCACCATCACCATCACTAGGGCAAAATCTAGGAACTCCCTCCCTCACAGCACTCTGGGTGTATCCACACCACATGACTGCCGTAGTTCAAGAAGGTTTACAACCATCTGCTCACGAGCCATTAACGGTGCACAATCAAGGCTGGCCCAGCCAGTGATGCCAACATCCCTGAATAAACAAAAAGTATAGAATAAGGCTACGATTTAAGAGATACCAATGGAGAAGTTCTAACAGACTCCATATTGGCACAGGGTATTCACTTTGTGTATGACTCTAAAGATCATGCAACTCTCTGCTTAGTTGACCTTGACCTCATCATCGTCTCACCACGTAGCCCACATGTCCCCATTAATCTGCCCTCCCAGACATCCCATACAGCCAACATTACCGATTATCAACTATATAGGGCTTGAATCTAACCATTGTCTCTTGACCCTGTCCAGCAAAAGAAAAATTTAACTTATACCCCTGTGACATTACCATCGTTTAAACTCCTATTAACAACATTTCATGAGTTTTGTTTTACTCCTCGTGGTATGTGGCATCTTGGGCTGACCAGGATGTCTGGCTGGTCCCTAGCTGCCCTTGAACTGAGTGGATTTCCAGGCCATTTCAGTTGAGAGTCAACCACATTACTGTGTTGCTGGAGTTACATGCAGGCCAGGCCAAACCAGGTGAGGATGGCAATTTCCATCCCTGAAGGTCATTAGTGAGCAAGTTTGGTTTCTCTGACAATCGGCAATAGATTTGTGATGATCAGTAGATTTGTAATTCCAGTTTGTTAAAAAAATTCCAAATTGTACAAGCTATTGTGGGTCCCTAGAACATAGTAACTGAGTTTCTACATTAATAGTTTAGCAATAAAACTACTAGGCCATCACCTGCAGCTACAACAGCAGGTCAGAGGCTTAGAATACTGTCACAGTTAACTCATCTCGTGATACTTCAAAATCCGTCCCGTACCTAGGAAGGTATAAGTCAGGAGTGTGATGGATTAATTGACTGGATAAATGCTGTTCCAATGACAGTGAAGAAGCTGAATATCATCCTGGACAAAGCAGCCCACTTGACTGGCATCCCATTCACCATTTTCAGCATTCACCATGCAGGGACAACAGTTTGTACTACTTACAAGACGCACTCACAAAGGGTCCTCGGGCAACACCTTCCAATTCTGCATAATGCCCTGATAAGGAGGGGGGCAACAGATGCCTGGAAACTCCACCACCTGAAAACTCCCCTCCAAGTCACACATTATTCTGACTTGGCATGCCTTTACCTACTCTGGGTCAAATTCTTGGAGCTGCCTTCCCCATAGCACTGAGGGTCCTTGCATCTCAAGGCCGTAGCAGTTCAAGAACTCAACTCACTACCTACTCTCAGGTATGAGCAATAAATGCTGGCCTAATGCAAATGCCCACATTCCTCAAACAAATTTTAAAAAAGGAATTTTAATAGCAAAGCATTACCAGACCATAAGCCAATTTAATTCAGAGAGTGTGTGTTTGGACTTGAAGAGTGAAAGTGCTAACATAAGAATTAAGAAATGGGGAGATTTTAGAATGAATTTGCATCTATCCAAGAGTAGGAGACAAAGGTCTGACCAGCAGCCCCCTGTAATAGTCCAAGTGTATAGGCAAAAATGGCATAGATGAGGATTTCAGCAGAAAATAAGCTGAGGTAGGCAGAGAGATGAATCAGGTAACACTGGTGTTTTGAAGGTCACCTCAAAGTCAAATGCAACAACAACTTTGCAAAGAGAGTGAGATTCAGCCTTAAACAATGGACAGAGAGTGGTCCTACTATCATAACCAGCAACTCAGTTGTATCCATCAACACTTCCAAAAATGAAACGCTTTGTTGCTTAGGCAAGATTCATTCGTCATTTGAGTATGATTGCGGTTCACACTGAGTGACAACTACAGTCATGAATGCTGAATATAAGCAGGAGAAATCACCTTCTCTAGAAGAGAACTGTTTAGAGATGTGAATCAATATCTAGCAGCCATGACTATGCATTACAGCAGGTCTTGGCAGGTTGAAGAGAGGAGTAAGTGAGGACTGCAGATGCTGGAGATCAGAGCTGAAAATGTGTTGCTGGAAAAGCGCAGCAGGTCAGGCAGCATCCAGGGAACAGGAGAATCGACGTTTCAGGCATAAGCCCTTCTTCAGCCAGAGGAGTCCCAGCCAGAGACCAGATACAAGCACAGTGCAGAGTGTCTTACTGTGGATCTGCCTCAAACGAACTTCAGTTTCAAAACTATGACTGATAACATACAATAGGCTTTCAGGCTTAACAGTCCAAGCTCTGAAACCAAAACTTAGTTCAGCTTAGAGAGTCATAAAAGTGAAATGAAACCTGGTTTAGAATCATTTTACTAAAATTGATGTTTCAAGGAATTACTATTTACGTTACAACCCAAATACAATGTGAAGGTCAGCACCCCTTCAAATAGCCAAGAAAAAGTTAGTGAAATTCAATTTGCAATTGTTGGTGCTGAGCTGAAGTCTCTCTTTTCATGTAGACCAAGGCCCATTTAAAAAGACACTTTCTTCAGAAAGATGGGGTTGAATGGATATTATCTGGTTGTCATCTGGTACGTGGGTACACAGCCTGACAATGGAGAAGCTGATAGCAGGAGACTTTCCATTTCAATGTAACCCTCCCAGCAACTGAGCTGGGATCCAGGTTGATTCGAACACTGTCAGATGTTTTTCTTGAAAAAAAAATGCTTTTTCCAGTCTCTTGAATACCTGGCCCGAGCTATCCCATTGTTACACAATCAAATTAATTCTTCCCAAAAATAACAAGTTTGGAAGGATAAAAAGCGTCGACACATAGCGGAGTCATTTGCATGAGCCCACAGAGAAACCACTTCACTGAAATTCAACTTCAGAGCCTATACCACTGCATCAAAAATCACATTCCAAAAATACAGGCTTACCATTTCTCAATTCAGCTACTGTTGGTAGGGGTGCTGTGGCAATGATTAAAGCTGCCACTTACTGGAGCTGATATCCTTAGAGTTGCTGGCCTGTGATCAAGATCCTGGCACATAGATTGCTTAAAACCATCAACTGTGGGAGCAGAAGCAGGCCGTTCAACCCATCTAGTCCAGTCCAGTCCAGTCCAGTCCAGCATTCAGAGAGATCAGGGCTGATCTGATCACCCTCAATTCTACTTTTCTACATTTTCTCCATTCCCTTTTGTAAAAATTTCTCATCAACCTGCTCAGAGTTGTTATTACACAAGTCTGAAGTTGTAGGAGTTAAACTTTACTAATTAAACATTTATCTCAACCTTGAACAAACTTAACAATTTAGTCTCAACAGCCGTCTGCAGTAAAGAATTCCACAGATTCACTACTCACAGAAGAAATTCCTCATCTCTGTTTTAAATGCACAACCCCTTATCCTGAGATAATGACCTCCCGCCCTAGGCTCTCCCACAAGGAGAGCCAACGTTCCTGTATCAACCCTGTCAAATCCCTTCAGAATTTTGTACGTTTCAATAAGGGTAGCTCTCATTCTTCCATATTCTGTACAGACCCAACCTACCCAACTTCTCCTCAGAAGGTTCCTCCATACCTGGTATCTGCCTCATGAACCTTCTCTGGACTGTCTCCAATACCACAATACCTTTCCTTAGAAAAAGGGGCCCAAAATTGTTCACTGTATTCCAACTGTGGCCTGACTAGTGTCATACATAATTTTAGCAAAACTTCCCTACATTTATAATCCATTCCCTTTGATATAAAGTCCAACATTCCATTTGACTTCCCTATTACTCACTGAATTTGGATGCTAGCTTTTTGTGATTGATGCACGATGACTTTCTATCCCTCAGTTCTGTAGCTATCTGCAGTCTATCCCAAATTAAATAATATTCATCTCCGCCATTCATTTTGAATAAGGGTTACACTTGAAATGTTGACTTCACTACCTCCTGATGCTGCCTGTCTTGCTGTGTTCTTCTAGCCACCTGCTGGTCTACCTTGCATTCCAGCATCTGCCTTTTTTTTTGCCTCTATTCCTTCTGCCAAAGTGTATAATGTCACATGCTCACACATTACATTCCATCTGCTAAAATTATGCCCACTCACTTAACCTAAATTCCTCTGCTGACTTTGTCAATCTCACCATTTGCCTTCCCATCTATTTTTGTCCCATCTGCAAACTTCGCTCTGGTACATTCACTTTTCTCATCTAAGCTATGAATATATACTGTAAATAATGGTGGCTCCAGCTCTGCTCCTTGTGGCACACTCAGAGTTACAAATACCATTCTCTAAATAGCTCCCTTATCCCACTCAATCTCCTATTAGATAACCAATCCTCAACCCAAGCTAATACATCAAGTCTAAGACCATAGGCTCTAATTTTAAGTATGTAAATATCTTCTGAAGATCAAAATATATTATATTCACTGCTCTTCTTTTATCTATCCCTCTTGTTACCTCCTCAAAGAATTCTAGTAGATCTGTCAGGCATAATTCCCCCTTCACAAAAGCATACAGACTCTGCTTAATTAGATCATATTTCTAAACACACTGCTATTATATGCTTAATAACATACTTTAATATATTAAGCAAAACACATATTAAGCTAACTGACCCATAGAATCCTGTTTTATTAAATCTTTTTCCATATTTAGCTAGAAGTGTTACACTGGCAGCTTGCCAATCTTCTGGGAAATTTCCAGAATTTAAGGATGCTTGGAAGATAGTGCATCCATTATCCCTGCAGCTACTTCCTAGGATGCATCCCCATCAGGTCCAAGGGCTATATTGATCTTTGGCTTCATTGGTTTCTTTAGTATTTTGCTTCTAGTGACAGGTATTGTATTTACTTCTTCGTTTTGCCTCATTAGCAGTTGTGAAATGCTACTAGTGGCTTCTAATGTGAAGATAGATACAAAATATTTATGTAGTTCATCTCCTGGTTCCTGTTCATATTTCTTTGAAGAGAAAATGAGGTCTGCAGATGCTGGAGATCAGAGATGGAAATGTGTTGCTGGAGAAGCGCAGCAGGTCAGGCAGCATCTAGGGAACAGGAGAATCGACGTTTCGGGCATTAGCCCTTCTTCAAACTTTCCTCATTCCTGAAGAAGGGCTAATGCCCGAAACGTCGATTCTCCTGTTCCCTAGATGCTGCCTGACCTGCTGCGCTTCTCCAGCAACACATTTCCATTCCTGTTCATATTTCTCCAGCCTCAATCTCTAAAACACCTATGTTCACTTTGATTCTCTCTTTCTTTTTATATATTCAAAGAAGCTCTTCTTGTCTGTTTGGATGTGACTTGCGAGTTTATTTTCTTCTACTTTGTTTTGGTCATTTTTGCTGGGTCTTTTTTTACCCTTTGATTAACTGTTAATCTTTGCCACATGATGTGTGTTTGTTTCTTTTAATCAGATGCTATCCTTAACTTTCTTGGCTAACCATGGTTGGCTAATCCCCTTCCTAGAATCCCTCTTCCAAACAGAAATACATCTGTGTCATGAGCCATAAATTATTTTCTTGAACGGCTGCAATTGTTCCACAATGTCTTTGCTCTCCTCTTCACTCCTGCAAGCTCTGCCCTCAATCCTTCATAACCATCCTTACTTAAGCTTAGCGTAAATGTTTCTGATGCAAGTTCCTTCTTAGCGAACTGATTGCTAAGTTCTACCACATTATAGTCACTACTTCTTCGGCGATCTTTTACTGACATAATTTTTTAAACCTGCCTCATTACACATCACCAGATCCAAAGTAGCTTGATCCCAGGTTGCAGCCATAATCTCTTGATCTAGGAAACTCAATGCTTCATTTTCCAATCCAACATCCCAATCTACATGAAGATTGAAGTCTATGATTAACGTACTGTATTTGTACACATTCTCATCATCTCCTGATTTAGCCTCTGTCCCATTGTATACCTACTGTTAAAGGACTACATAGATTACTCCTTTAAGGATTTTCTTTCCTTTCTACATATACCTCCACTTTATGAATTCTTATTCTTATGGATTCTGCATCTTTTGATTCAAGATTATTTCTTCCAATTGTACTTATTCCATCCCATAGCAACAATGTTACACCAGCATCTTTTCCTTCCTGCCTGTCCCTTTGAAAAAATCACATACTCCCAGCTGGTTCCTAGCTTTCAAGTTTAAATATAAGGAAGGCTTTGAGTCAGACTTCCTCAGTGGCAGAAGTCAGTCACAAAATCCAGCTGTCCCTAAACCAAATGAATAGAAGACCAACCCCATCTCTCCATTATAAAAGTAGATTTGTTCTGCGTTTTTCTCTTGCCTTAATGCACACTTTAAAATTACCTGACACAAATATGAAAGTATCACTGCTTCCGCAGGACACTCTCTCAAATTTTCGGAGCAAGAATTTCACTAAATAGGACTCCTAAACTAAAACAACGTACACCTGCAATACAAAGCAACAAAAAAGGAGGCCTGGTCCAAAAGTTCTTGAAAGGATTACTCAAAGCCTACTTATAAAAGTGACAATGAGCAAAGAATGGCTTTATAAATTTGGCTTATTTTGTTGAGGTTAAACTGAAGAAGACAGACAGCAAAAACCACAGACAAAAATCAACTGAAGAGCGTGCACAGATACTAGCTGCAGCACACAGATCAGGAGATAACCATGATCAAACAGGTTCTTCAGAGTCCTTACCTCAAACTTCCTCAAAGTGGAAGTTCACTGCAAAAGAAACAGCTGGGTGCGTCAATTAATTTGTTTCCCCATCTTTAAAAGGAAATGCTTTAAAAGGACACTTTCCTCACCAAGTTCATATCTAAAAGGGCACTTTGTTCAGTTATTTACAAAAAAAGGGGCATGTATTATGGCAATTTTTTGGATGGAGGATTATGCAAACGATTTGACTCCTTACCTCATGTCCCACCCTCCCACACATCAAGAGTATCTTCCTCTTTAGCCCATCATCCAATGGCAAAGGAAGAGGAAGATCAACTTTCCTTTCTGAGGTTACAAGCAGACAGCTGCAATGAAAATGATGCCACATTCTTTTCCATGGGAATGGATGGGGAGTTGAGCCGTGGGATCAGAGTCCAAGCAACAGGATTGGTGAGATTTTATACTCAATACCTCGCATTTTCCAGGGCCAAGTTATGTGGTTGTTAAATCTCTGAAATTAAAAACAGTATTCAATCCCACAGGCACTTTGCTGTAAACAAGTTGATTTTAGTTTTTAAAACAAGTTGGCCCAGAATAACACAACCAACAGTTCAGGCATAGTAATGCTCGAGACTTGCTTGAACTAAAATTGACAGAGGGGGAAATTCAATTGTCACAACCGACCAGGGCAAAAAAAAAGACAAATAAAATCAGGGCACTGGTCAACACGGAACTGCTGGACTCATTTGCATCTCATCTTGCTCTCCACTCCTTGATTTGAAATAGTTGAGAGATTTACTGACAATTTAAACATTATGATGCCTAATCTACCCGCTGGTTAAGTATTTTCCAATTACTCCATGAGTAAAGACATATGTTCAAAATTTGTGAGAAGATTTGTAGCTCGGGTGCTCGTTGTTGTGGTTCTGTTCGCCGAGCTGGGAATTTGTGTTGCAGACGTTTCGTCCCCTGTCTAGGTGACATCCTCAGTGTTTGGGAGCCTCCTCTGAAGCGCTTCTGTGATGTTTCCTCCTGCATTTATAGTGGTTTATTTCTGCTGCTTCCAGTTGTCAGTTCCAGCTGGGTCCGCTGCAGTGGCTGGTATATTGGTCAACACAGGAATTCTTGGATATCATCAGAAATATACATATAGACAAGGAAGAAACTATGGTCTCATTCAATGTAACTGCACTGTTCACCTCTATCAACAAAACCCTAGCCAGAAAAACAATAGCCAATCTGCTGGACATACAGGACAGACAACAAGACGGGGAACCTATCAAGAAAGACTGCATACTCAAACTACTGGACCTGTGCCTCACAACACACTTCATATTCAACAACCAAATATATGAACAAATCAACGGCACACCCATGGGCTCACCCATCTCTGGACTCATAGCAGAAGCGGTAATGCAAAGATTAGAACAAACAGTCTTACCGCAAATTCAACCCAAACTCTGGGTCAGATATGTGGATGATACCTTTGTAATCATTAAAAACACAGAAATAGAGAACACACACCGGATCATCAACGCCACACTCACAGGAATCCGATTCACTCGAGAGGAAGAAAAGGACAACCAACTCCCATTCCTAGACGTGATGGTACAGAGAACACCTAACGGAGAATTCACCACAAAAGGTATAAAGGAAAACCACACACACAGACCAAGTCCTGAACTACGAAAGCAACCACCCCAACACACAGAAAAGAAGTTGCATCAAGACACTGTTCAAAAGGGCCACAACACACTGCAGTACACCAGAACTGTAACAAGAGGAAGAACACTACCTCTACAATGTATTCGCCAAAAACGGATACCCCCGCAATTTCATCAACAGATGCCTAAGGGAAAGACAACAGAACAAGGACATGCCACAACCCAAAGGACTAGCCACACTACCATACATAAAGAACATTTCTGAACTGACAGCCAGACTACTACGACCACTAGGACTCCTAACAGCACACAAACCAACAGCCACTCTCAGACAACAACTCACCAGGACAAAGGACCTGATACCCAACATGAGCAAAACCAATGTAGTGTACAAAGTCCCATGCAAGGACTCCACAAAACACTATATAGGACTAACAGGAAGACAGCTAACGATCCATATCCATGAACACCAACTAGCCACGAAACGACACGACCAGCTATCCTTAGTAGCCACACACGCAGATGACAAGCAACATGAGTTCGACTGGGACAACACTACTATTATAGGACAAGCCAAACAGAGAACAGCCAGGGAATTGCTCGAGGCATGGCACTCATCCACAGATTCAATGAATAAGCACATCAACCTGGACCCAATATACCGACCACTGCAGCGGACAGCTGGAACTGACAACCGGAAGCGGCAGACAAACCACTATAAATGCCGGAGGAAACATCACAGAATCACTTCACAGGAGGCTCCCAAGCACTGAGGATGTCACCTAGACAGGGGACAAAACGTCTGCAACAAAAATTCCCAGCCCGATGAACAGAACCACAATAAAGACATATGCACATACACCAACTGAATTAGATGGGCCACAGATCAGTTTGACCTATGAGATCATCAAAAAGCCAACCACCAGAAAGAAATATTACTTTAAACTAACTCTTACTGATGACACCACGGTCATCAGGACAACATTCAACTGGCACAAAACCTTCCTCAGCAGTAAAATGAAAGAAAGACTCTCAAGTTTAATAGCCTCACCAGGCCAACACATTATACAGGACAACAGCAATAATTATCTCTCATCCAGGCAGCACAGGTGTATATCGACCAAAACAGCATAAACAGACTACACTTTGTATTGGGTTATTAAAGTTATAGTCTCCTCTATTCTCCACATAAAGAGGTATTCAAGTATGCGCTGCCCTGCTCAGCGAGAGGCCTACAAAGTGCAGTAAAAATTTTGTTCCACTCTTGCGGTCTGCAAATTGACTGAGCGGTAAATTGACAGTGTCCTTCTGTGCAAGAGTGCAAAAATCAACTGCGTACTGGTTAACTAATTCACAAACATCTCTTGGCCTCCCTACCTGTTCGGAGTGCTGTCACCACCTTTTCCAACAAGCCCATTAGATATTCTGAAGGTATTTCATTTTAAATAAAAAGGCAACAAAGTGAAATGGAACGTGACATGAATGATGCTCATTTTCATCTTCATTTTATTAAAATGCACAAAACCTGTTCTTAATTAATTGGCAAAAGCTTCTGGTGGTTCCCATTGCCAGGGAAGACTGAAATTATTAACTGATATAATTCACTGCACTGAATCAATCACTACCCAAACCAGTCACCCACAAGCACTGATTAACTACCAAAACCGCATGGCCACATGAAGGCAGAAGGCATTGCACTCGACGTAATTCTAATAGAACTGAGCCTGCCAATGACGCTCTCATTGTGGAAAGGTCACTTAAAATTGGGAAGGTTGCTTGACATGGACTTGTGGCAGGACCCTTTACCCTTCTGCGTTTGAGGAAATTGCACTGTTTTATTACAATGTTATTTATAATATTCTGCTTGCTTTCAGTAATTTGTCTTGATTAGTGCTAGTACACTTTCCTCAATCAGAAGGTCATAGGTTAAACCCCTGTCCACTGAATTGAACACAAATCTGAACCACCGTTCCCATCCAGCACTCAATGTTGTAATGCTAGAGATGCAAATTTCTGAATCAGGTTCTCAGCCTTACCTGTCCTCGCAGGTGCACCCTACATGGCACCTTTCAGATACAAAGAAACCTTGATTATCCAAAAGCCTCAGCAGGGAATATTTGGTTTGGATAATCAAAGGTTCAGATAATCGAATGCCGAATAACACAGTTTAGCCAAACATCAGGACCCTACAATCTTGTCCGGATAACCTGAAATTCGGATAATCGAACGCTGAATAATCAAGGTTCCTCTGTGATAGCACAGGAATTTTCCAAGTGTCCTGAACTCCATTTAACATCACAATTAACTCAGATTAATCCTGTCACTTAGCTCACTGCTGTTTGCAGCACCAAACTGGGCTGGTGCGTTTTCGCAACAGGATTACATTATTTCATTGGCTGTGAAATGGTTGAGATGACTGGGAGTCATGGTAGCTCTCTTATAAATCCAAGTTCTTTCTTTTTCCTTTGGCACCACCCAACTACTCTAAAAGCAACTTTGAGTTAGACATAGAAACAACAGTTTAGACTTTTATTGCAAGCCAACATGCATCATCTCAACTTTCGCCACAAACTTGCCAACCCAACATTCTTCAAAAGGCCACAAAATACACCCCATGGAATTCTAGATGCAGCAACATGACAATTTTTAAACTCAAGGAACATGGGGACAAGGGTGAAGCTAGGATATCAAGCTCCAAGCTAATTAAAAGAGGAGACTTCCTGTTATCAATATTAGAACATTCAAAACAAAAGGAAATTTTGCAGAATAATGTTTCCAATATTTCATAAAAATAGAATATGGAGTTGTTTTTTTTTGGTTTCAGGATGAACCTTATCTAACATTGTGCAGCTAATTAGCACACACCCCTGTTCAGAGAGTGAACACATTACACTGTCAATGGATTATTTTTGGAATGCCACCAACTGGGGGTCAGAAAGGGTGTACACAACTTTATATGAAAGCGTTGAGAGAGTAGGCAACATATGTCTCAAGAATCACAGGTCAAAATTTGAACTTTAAGCGTTTGCTCGTATCTATATAACAGTATCCATGTGATCCTATGGCAACTGATGACAAACAAAGAATGCTTTTAAACGTCCTCACGATCACCATGTGAAAACATCCTTTCCTGGAGATAGGACACACATATCTCTGACAGCAGGGTTATGCCAAGGAAACACATGCGGTTAGTATATAGTTTGGCTTGTAATTGTTTCCAGTGTGGGCAAAATTAGCTTCGATGCATTATTTTACATATGAAGGATGTGACTAAAACAGTGCACACTTAACTTCCTGTACTCAGGTCAGATATATTTAGCTCCCATACCTTAGCTCCAGCACATTTAAACAGACAAGCTCAATGCGATTTGAAAGCAGAACTGATCACTGAGATTAGCTTCGAGTACTCATTCTTGCAGATGGGGGAGGGTTTGGAGAACATCAAGACAAAAGCAGGCTTAAGCAACAAAGCACCGAGTGATGCAGTGCCACTTGGGAAATCCTCAATATTTCAAAAGTCTACAGCCTGACTGTGGAGGTATTGTAACTATTTTTGACAGATAGCTGATATAAAACAAAAAAACTCAGAAGCTGAAGATCTGAAATAAACAAAAACTGAAAATGCTGTTGAAACTCAGGAGGTCTGGCAACATCCGTGGAGAGAGAAAGAGGCGATATTCAAGTCCTGGGACCCTTTTCCAAATGGTTCTGAAGGAGGGTCACAGAACACGAAACATTAACTCTGTTTTGCTCCCCAGCCAAACCTGCTGAGTTTCTCTAGCAATTTGTAATTGGTTGGCAGATGACTGACATTCCATTTTCCTTTGCTGTCAATAAACTGAAGCTTTCATACAGGAGGCAAACAGGAACGCGACATCATCACTAATTTTGGTGATTAAGGTATTGACAATGGTATTGACAATTTCTTCCCCTCTAATTCACTCCACCTTAATTCTACAGCTTTCAATCCTATACTGTCACTTGAACTCTTCAAACTTGACCTGTTGTCAACATCTCCCACTCTAGCAACTTTCATTCATCTGATTCCAGCTCCCACAACATCTTGAATTTCCGCAATGGCCTTACCTTCTAACTTAGTCTTTTTTTCCGTGCGGAAAGTCTTCTTTAAAAAAAAACAAAATCAGCCCCTTCCTCGAATACTTTTGCTGCATTCTAACCACCAACTTTGAAAAAGCTGTTGGACATTTTGCTATATCGTCAACACTTTTTCATCAAACTGTTCGCACGTGCAATGACAAACCTCCAGAATGATGAAACTCAGACCTCCTGGCCCAGAGGTAAGGTCAAGACCACTGTGCCACAAAATTTAAGTGTGAAAGTTTAAGGACAATAGCTCAATATGGGACACAAACCTACAATCCTAAGATTTAGACTGTCATGCACTATTGACTCAATTAGCCAGGCATTGAAGTCCCAAGAGGCTCCAGCGAGGTTAGTACATTTATAAGCTCTTTATAAATAGTTTTGAAATCATACTTTAACTCAGATTTACATTCATGTTAAACTTGTGGACTGAAACCCCTGTATTTGTGTATTCTGCAAAATAAACACCAACCAGGTCTCTCGGACTGAGCTCCACTCCTGAATATTTGGAGTTTGCTGTTATTCTTGGACTGTGTTTCCCCGCCAAATTGTACATTTTTTACACTTAAGAAATAAAATAAATAGAACTGAAATGTTTACACAGCAAGTGTCGGCACAGGGCTTCTTCCCAGACAAAAAACATCCCCCTTTGCTCAATACAGACCAGCTGCCAAATCCTGGACTCCAATACAGGCAAGAAGAATGCAGCTGATCCTTCGTCATGGGATGAACTGTGAGAAATTGCTTGATTATTTAGAGGTCTCCAATCTCAGAGGAAACCTTCTAAAGGGTGCAGGATACAGAAAGAAGATCCAAACATAACTTTCAAATAAACCAGGCAGTGGGACATTATGGCACACCTTCTGGATTGTGACAGGCAAGCTCAGGACAGGTAGTTGGAAATAATTACTCTGTACAGAAGAGCAATAACAGTTTAGTAGGCTGCCAGCACAGTAGATTCACTGAAATAGCAAATGTGACAGTGAAGCTAACAGAATGTGGGTATTCTGGAGGAATAAGATTGAAATGTGTAATTTAATGTTTGGGTGAAGATTTGTAGCTCGGGTGCTCGTTGTTGTGGTTCTGTTTGCTGAGCTGGAATTTAATGTTGTGATTACCAACCTTAAAGACCATCGTGTCAATAATAACAAGAGCTTTGCAAAAGAGAGCAATCCAATAGATTAAGGTTGTGGATACGACGGACAAAGATTTGCAGCACTAAAGAATGCCTTGGAAGAGAGTTTTGGAAGTACTGTACTAGTACATACTTTTGGGGTTCTGCTCGTTCAGTTGGCAGGATAGCTGCTCTATGATGCAGACTGATGCCAAGAGGGATTGAACTCAAACCTCCTGGCCACCTGAGGTTACCATGAAGGACTTTTCTTCTCAATGTCTCCCTTTACCCGAGGCATGGGGACCTCAGGTTAAACCACCAATCATCTCTCTCAAATGAAAGCATAGCCCAATTGATCTCTCTATATGGCAACTTTACTTTTATTAGAATTTTATTAGAATCCCTGCAGTGAGGAAACAGACTGTTCAGCCCAGACACTCCAACGAGTAACCCACCCAGGTCCATTCCCATATCCTTCTTTTTTTTTAAAACCCCTGACTAGCCTACAATCCCTGAACATTACAGGTAATTTAGCATGGCCAATTCACATAACCTGCACATCTTTGGATTGTGGGAGGAAACCAGAGCACCTGGAGGAAACCCATGCAGACTTGGGGAAAATGTGAAAACTCCACACAACCAGTCGTCAGAGGCTGGAATCAAACCTGGGTCCCTGGCGCTGTGAGGTAGCGGTGCTAACCACTGAGCATTAAAAATGAAATTCCTCAAAGAAAACCAAGGAATAAACAGAATTAAAACACCTGTCTCTATTTGAAAGCAATTAGATAAGCATTTTATGTCTACCTCAGTGGGTAGTTAGATCATTGATGTGAGTATAACTGGCCTCAACAACTCTGGGATAGAAGAGAGCAGTAGTCAGAAATCCCCAGTCCAAATTGTTAGCCAGTGGTTCCTGGCAGGTAAGTAATTTGGGAGAGTTGGGTGATGTAAAGCCACAACATCTTCCACAACTAAAAATTCAAAAATCACCCCTGCTCTGGCTTTTAAAAAAAAAACATAGCTGTGTGGATAGCCCCTATTAAATCCTTTCCTCTTGCAAAGAGAAAACATGGACACAATGGCCTAAACGATCACTCTTAACATTCAGCCCCAGTCCAGACATTGATCAACTGGCTCCACTGTGAAAAATAGTTTTTTTTAATCTTAATTGAAATTGCAACTAGATGTCCACCCAACTGCACCTGACCAAAGAAAAGCCTGGTACACTTCAAGGCTGATGAGCAATTACACTGATTTGGCAGCTGTTTATACCAGAGGTTTAGCACCAATAATAAATGCCAGTACGTTCACAAAAATCCCCAACACCATCTCATCAATGCCAGGGTCATGCAAAAGTAGTCAATGTTACTTCGGGGGACAGACAGAAATGAAGCATGTACTCTGGAGACAGTTTAAGCACTGCAAAGTTTGCTTTCCAGTTTGAGAAAGTGAATGCATGCTGCCAACCATCCGAATTCTCTTGAAAATCACACAAAGAAAATACTTGGGCTTGCCAGAAACTTCGGCTCTCCAAATAAAAACAAAATCCACAGGAGTCCTGAGCTCTGCCAACAGTGTAACCACTGGAAGATGATGGCGGGGGGTGGGGGGGGGTGGGGAAAGAAGGTACTCGTGCACTCTTTTGATAGAGAACTATTAAATATTCCATAACCCCCAAGAGACCATCACTGTTTTGAGAGATAACGTTTGCATTTGATATCTGACAAACACAAAACAGAAGTGCTATGTTTAAAACATTTTTCCACTTACCGCCCCAAAAATAAATGTGAGAACTTTAACAATTGTGTTAAAATTGCCCAAATAAGAGCTATTTAATATCAACGAAACAAGGGCAGTTTATTAAGAAGATGAATTCCCCAAGCAACCAAAGATCTTAAAGGTTTAGAGAACAGAAGGTCAGAAAGGAGTAAAGAATGTTCATTTTGTATCAATCACCTTTGGACTTAAACAGCTACCTGACTTTCCCCAATTCTCCCACATTTTTCTGCCTTGATGGAGTCTACCCCAAACTGACACCACCTTCGACACGAAGTGCCGTATGTACGCAACTAAAAGTCAAATTTAGGAAATCAAAACTATCAAAAAGCAAGGGCTTGAATTTCCAGGGGTTATATTTTAGAGAGGTTGAAGTCCACTGTCTACCATCTACCATCTACCATCAACCCCCCCCCACCTTTTTTGTGGTGGCACAAAGTTTCCAAAACGGAGACGGTTCCCACCAAACCTGGCCCCAAAAACCGGCACAAAAGGTGGCAAATCCGTATGTTTATCATTCTCTGTAAACACAAGGTGCTGAATGGTTTCCATCAAAAAGAGTATTTTCTTCACCAGGATGGGTGTGACTTCACCAGCAACTGCCAAACGTCTGGTGCTAACTTTCCCACACAATCAACAATTCAGGCACCTTCCCTTTTTGAAGCTATTTTTTTTGTCTTCCCAGTCAACGATTTGTGGCAGTCCTGAATGGATTATTGGCTGTAGACTGATGTGTGCCTAAGTGAGATCAGAGTTGAGTGTGTGTTGCTGGAAAAGCACAGCAGGTCAGGCAGCATCCGAGGAGCATGAAAATCAAAGTTTTGGGCAGGAGCACTTCATTGGACTCCTGGGGAGACCATACTCTAGGGCATGTCAGGACACCCTGAGAGAGCAGAAAACTGGCGTGGAGAAAATGTTTTCAAAATTAATTCAATGCTTAAGGTTTTAAGGAAACTGCTATACTAATGCAAGTTCATTCACTCCATCAGGATATCTGAAAATTCTTGTCAGCCATTTTATGCAGAGATGATCCAAAAAACAAATCAGTAACTCACTAAATCTATATTATGGGTGGTGTAAACTGAAAGATAAAAGTTCTCCTGGACACAAGAACAACTTGATTCTTCTTCAAAGGAGTGCCATGAAACTCAAACTACTTTAACAGACAGATGGGACTTGAAGCATAGCATCTCATGAATTCTTGGGCTGTTGTCATGCAATGGTTGCCCCTACTTCTGAACCAGAAGACCCAGGTTCAAGCCCCACTTGCTCCAGAGGTATGTATTAGCATCACTGGACAGGCTAATTGCAAACTATATAATATAGCTTTCCCTCAGTATTACAAGGGAATGTCAAGTCTAGATGTTCAGATTTTAAGGCTGTGGCTTTTGATTTTTCCAAATTTCTGCTTGAGAGGCAAACTGCCACTCAGGCAGGTTTCCTGCAATATTTTAACATTCAGGTTCAATCCATCTGGTGATTCAAATACTGATGTTTTTTTTCCCCCCAACTTGGCAATCCGGAATTTAAAGTTTCCATTCCCACTACACACAGTCTCAGAATCTATGACTGGACAGAAAGTCAGAGCCTCCAAAAAGGTCATTGTGTGTGCAACCTAAGTTACACAAGACCATAAAACCACAAGCTTTAGGAAATGCATGAGGCCATTCAGCCCAATTTCCACTCTCCTAGCTTGTCCAAGTCATTTTGCATCATCCCTTCTGTCCCTCCATCTATCGGTGTCATCTGCAAACTTAACAACAACACCCGCAGTTCCTTCATCCAGATTGTTAATATACAATATGAATAGTTGTTGTCCCAAACCAGAACACTTCTAAACTCTCCCTGTCACTAGCTGCCACTCAAAGATCCCTTTATCTCTACTCTCTGCGTTCTGCCAGTCAGCCAATCCTCTATCCATACCCTAACACCACGGGCTCTTATTTTGTTTAGCAGCCTCCTGTGCAGCACTTTGTCAAAGTCCTTCTGGAAATCCAAATAGATCATGTCCACTGGCTCTTCTTTGTCTAACTTGATCATTTCCTCAAATAATTCTTACAGATTTGTCAGGCATGATCTCCTCTTGATGAAGCCATGCTGACTCAGCCTTATTTTACTATGTATTTTCAGTAATCTTATCCTTAATAATGGACTCAAAATCTTACCAACAACCAATGTCTTAACTGGCCTATAGTTTCCTGTCTTCTGTCTCCCTCGCTTCTTAAAACAGGGATGTTACATTAGTCATTTTCCAGTCCTTTGGGACCCTCCTTCAGTGCAGTGATTCCTGAAACATATCTCTACAATCTCTTCAGTTATCTCCTTCAGAACTCGGTCTATAATATAGGTTTAGGTAACTTATCCACTTTCAGACCTTCCAGCTTCCCAGAACCTCCTCCTTAGCGATGACTACTACACAGGCCATTGCCCTGACTGCCCTCAAGTTCTGATATGTTGCTGATGTCTTCCACTGTGTACATAAGGGAGAATGCAATGAGTGAAGCACTCAGGCTATGGGTATCTAAGCTGGTTAAGATTCTTGCTCTTACCCAAAGGATGGTGACATGGTGGCTCAGTGGTTAGCACTGCTGCCTCACAGCACCAGGGACTCTGGTTCAATTCCATTCTTGGGTGACTGAGTGGAGTTTGCATATTCTCTCCGTATTTGTGTGGGCTTCATCCAGGTTCTCCAGTTTCCTCCCACAGTCCAAAGATGTGCAGGTTAGGTAGAGTGGCCATGCTAAATTGTCCATAGTTTCCAGGGATGTGTAGGCTAGGTGGGTTAGCCATGATAAATGCAGGGTTATAGGGTAAGGGGGTGGGATGCTCTTTGGAGGTTTGGTGTCGACTTGATGGGCCAAACAGCCTACTTCCATACTGTAGAGGTTCTATAATTTGGTGAGAAAAGCTACAATAATATTTTGCAACCCTCACTTGTCTACTTGGTGAAACACACCCACAATATTTCATATCCAACCACCAGCAAAACATTTCCAACCTCATGTCTTTAAATACATCAAAAAAACTTCCTGACTATTGTTTTTTCGTTATTGCTCCATTTCTGTCTGACATTCATTTATCTTATCAAACAGCCTCAGAATCCCCAAATAAATACCAACTGTTACATGAAACTCTGAGGGAAAGAACAGAACATTGGTACAAAGGACAAGGTTGCAATAATTACACACCTCTTTTCGCCAATTTTCAAATGAGTGTTAGGGAGGTGTCATGGGGGATTCGGCTTGGTAATCCAACTGCAGAGCTGAAAATGTGTTGCTGGAAAAGCGCAGCAGGTCAGGCAGTATCTAGGGAACAGGAGAATCGACGTTTTGGGCATAAGCCCTTCTTCAGGAACTGCAGACTAAACTATAGGGTCAAAATGCAAAGACATTCTCAAAACCCACTGCAGCAAGATGCATACCTCAAATTCAAAGCCACTGGCTGACATGAAATCCTAAATAGGTTTATTTCAAGATACAGTCACACAATGATGTTGCACTTCTAGTTTTAACATGAAACTAAGCAGCAAATATATAAAAATAGACTGGAAAGTCTGGGACTTTTTCCAATGGAGCAGAGGTGGTAGAGGAGTGACCTTGAGATTTATAAATTCATGAGGGACATAAATAAGATGAATGATAAGGGTCTTTTACCAATAGGTGGGGAAGTTCACAACTAGGGGTTTATATTTTTAAGGTGACAGGAGAAAGAAAGGACATGAGGGGCAACTCTTTTTCTTTTTACAGAGAGTAGTTGGTGTGTGAAATGAATTGCCATTGGATGCTGGTACAGTTACAATGTTTAAAAGATATTTGGATAAGTTCATGAATAGGAAATATTTGGAAGGATATGGGCTAAGTGCAGGTAGGTGGGACTGGTTTAGTTTGGGAACATGTTGTAATGGACCAGTTGGACTGAAGGTTCTATTTCTGTGCTGCATGACTCTATAAACATCCTTGGGTTTACCATGGACTAGAAACTGAACTAGCAACATAAATACTGCAGATATGAGGTGGTCAGAGGTTAGGAAAACTGCAGCAAGTAACTCATCTCCTGACTCCCCAAAGCCCATCTATTACTAACAAAGCACAAGTCAGGAGTGTGATGGAACACCCCCACTTACCGAGATTGGTGGAGCTCCAACAATACGAAAGAAGCTTGACACCATCCAGGATAAAGCAGTCTGCTTTGAGTGGCACCACATCCACAAATATTTACTCCTTCCACCACCAATGCACAGTAGCAACAGTGTGTACTATATACAAAATGCACAGTAGAAATTCACCAAGACCCCTTCGACAGCACCTCCCAAACCTACGACCAAACCATCTAGAAAGACAATATTAGCAGATGCATCAGAATACACCACCTGGAAATTCCCTCCAACCTACTCACCATCCTGACTTGGAAATTTATTGCTGTTGCATTAGTGTCACTGGGTCAGAATCCTAGAACTCCCTATCAGTGTTATGGCTCTGCACCAATGGACTGCAACGGTTCAAAGTAGCAGCTCATCATCACCTTCTCAAAGGACAAAGTTAAAAATTACACAACACCAGGTTTACTTGAAAGTACAAACCTGTTGGACTATAACCTGGTGTGAGATTTTTTAAACTTTGCCCACCCAACATCATGGCTTCACAAGGGAAACTAGGGATGTTTGACAAATGCTAGCCAAGCCAGCAATGCCCGCATCCCGAAAATGAATTTTAAAACACCATTTGTTGTGGGGCGGAGCGTATCAATATGGGTTCACTGAAGAATTCCAGAACATAGGAGCATCATAGTTTCAGTGAAGGAAGAGGCAGTGAGGCAGCAGCTGAGACTGCAAGCTGAGCTAAAAAGAAAGGAGATCACCAACAAGGAGATATGGGATCACACAACAGTTTGAAATCAAAGACCCCATAGTAGGTCAAGGTGCAATGATTGCAGTTTAATGCAAGATATGTCAGAGATTTTGAAATCACCAAGCATGGATATGCTTCTAGAGTATGCAGTACATTTTAGATTGAGCTCAGTTCCCCCGTCCTGACATGAACTCAGCAGAAGGGGTGCATATGCTCTGGTTAGAAAATAAGGAAAAAGGAGAGAGGGGTGGGGATCCAAGTGACATTGCAGTTTGAATCTGTTTGATTTCAGCATCAGGTGACTGACTGTGTGAGTTTCTCCAGTTGCTCCAGTTTCTTCCCACAGTCCAAAAGTGTGTAGGTTAGGTGGATTGACCATGCTAAATTAGTGTCCTGGGATGTGCAGGCTAGGTGGGTTAGTCATGTTAAAGGCAGGGTTGCTCTTCAGAGGATAGGTGCTGACTTGATGGGCCGAATGGCCTCTTTCTGCACCATAGGGATTTTATGAAGCACCTTTTGTGCAATAAACATCTTGTCACTATTTTTGAAACAGCAGAACACAGAGAGAGGTAACATTGTGTAGCAACACACACATGGAAGTGTTACAGATATATTTTGTATCAATGGGAACAGATTGCAGCGCCACACTAAAACCTAAGTATATAACTCGGTGCAAAACTATCAAACTTCATATTTGAACAGATAACGGGCCCCAAGTTTCATTTCAAGACAGCTGCAAGCTTAGTAGTAGCTCTGATGCATCACTAAAACTGAACTTCTCCCACATTTAAATCCCAATCAGCAGTGTTTGCTTTCCTTTGCTGGAGACAATACACAGCTGACATAATGACTCAGCTCCTGCTAAATCTAACCTTTGGCAGTAGCTGTAATATTGTCCTGCGTGTATGGATAAGGCTGAAGATGATTAAAACCAAATTGTCTTTAGCACGACTCAAAACTTAGCCAGGGTGAAAACTCGACCACATAGTTTGTAGGAGAACAGTTGAAGAATGTGGCTGCACACATGCCTGTGGTTTGCAGTTCTCACACAGCACGAAACACTTACTGCAACAGACTCAACCTAAACACTAAAGCCAAAAATCAATGAAACATCTGAATAAGTTCTTGAAATTAAAGGTGCAAACAGAGCAGACACCTGGGAGCCTAAAACTTGAGATTAGAAATATGAGAGATTCATGGATATGCAACTTGGGAGAAACATCCTTCTCTGAGAGAGTGTATCAATGTGGAACACACTACCACAAGGCATAGCTGAGATAAGCAGCACAGTTACATTTAAGGGGAAGTTTGATAAGTGCATGAAGGAGAAAGTAGATTGGTAAGAGGTTCTTGTGGAGCAGAGCAGTCAGGACAAACAAATTGTTTCTGTGCTCTATACTAAATGCAACTCAATAATCACAACAGCTAGCCTTGACCTGAAGAAGAAACAGTCCATTTCTGTCCAGCCAACCATGCAGCCTTGCTCAGAAGTGAAACTTTGATCTGCATCTTCCCTTGATTATGGTGGTGAGTTCATATGCTTACAA
Organism: Chiloscyllium plagiosum; assembly: GCF_037043375.1. NCBI lineage: Eukaryota > Metazoa > Chordata > Chondrichthyes > Orectolobiformes > Hemiscylliidae > Chiloscyllium > Chiloscyllium plagiosum. The sequence continues at coordinate 10,277,906 of NW_028270177.1, forward strand.
AAAGATCTGTACTCAGTCTCTGATCAGACATGCCACACTGCATGCAAGACAACATCCCAACCTCTTAGGGCAGTCTCCATCTATAGAAACCAGATCGCTAGTCTGTGCTGAGCTTTGTACCATCTGCCAGAGCTGTGGTTGAAGCTGTAAAATCACTTGTTGACACAACTCATCCAATTAAAATGCAAGCATATTCTCAGTACCATGAAGAGGAAGGACAAACTCATCCAATACTTTGAATCAAGCTGTAGATTCTAAGTAACTAGGTTCAACAGACAAACTGATTTAATCATGGTCAGGCAGGCAGCAAAGTCAACACAATATTGTACAGCTCCAGCAATATCAAATTCAGAGAATGCATAGCGCCACACTATTAAATTTAGAGAACATACAGCTCTAACACTATGGAATCTTTCATTAATATCCAGTTGGAAGAGGCACCAGAGCAACAGCGCTCTAGTGAAGTGCTGATGCCTACAGCCAAAGAAAGATGGCAATGCTGGAGGAACTCGAAAAGAATGCCATAATCTAGATTTTACAGAAACCAATTGGCAGCATTGCCACAGGAAGAAAATGTTTGCCACCTAGAAAACACCACCTCATCCAATACAACCTCTGACCAGCAAAATACAACTCCAGCCCAATTTAAGAGAAATCAGATTGCAGTTAATGGATCCAACACATTTGAGGTGGACTGGATTTCTCTTACATAGCCAGTGATTTACAGAATGCAGCAGAAAAATTCCCGAGATAATCAAACAGTAATAACAACCAACATACCTTAAATTGCACAAATCCTGCTGATGCAAAAATAAACTCGACAGGGTTGATAGCAAAATGTTTCAACTAAAGCTTACCTTAGGTGAAGAGCATAAATAATTAAACTCACTCCTTTGAAGCAATTCTCTAAACATTATATTTGAAACTATTTCACATCAAACAAGTTCATCAAAGCACAATGCTAGCGTCAGCATCTTTAGTATATGGGCACAAACGACATTAGGCTTTTCTGGGAGATTAAATGAATTATCTTCAAATGAAATAAAATCTTTAGGAAGAAGGCAACTGAATTACGTTGGTAATCAGCCGACATTAGTACCTCCCTCAGGGTCAAATGTACAATAGAATCACATTCTTCCTGCGTGCTGCAGTGAGACAGTGGATTAATGCATTATTATAACGGCTGTGAACAATGCTAGCTGCTAACCCACACGTGGCACCCACACTTGGACAGATTTCTTTGTCGTCTTGTTTAAGACTTTAATAATGTTGAAAAGGACAAGCATATACAAAGGCTTGGAAAACACAGAACCACCCCCCATCCCGTGCCTCCTTACAAGGCAAAGGGAAAATAATGAAAAGCCAAAATCTAACTTACTATGGAAACACGACACAATTTGACTAAGCAAGAATATACGAGCCAAGACGATGGTCAGCTGGTTCTGATTATTCCAACTGATCTCATCCTGTTTTCAAAAGCCATTCGTCAGATCAAGATTAATTTATGCAACATACAGCCTCATCATTCTCTGGAGTGTGGAATATATTCTGAAATCTGAGAATACCATTTGGAAACCCAGACGAGTAAACTCACTATAAATTATGAAAGGGCTCCCTCAGAAGATTACAGATTTCCTTGAATTTCATGAAGGACGGTGGGGGACAGCATCGTTCCTCCAGTCCACGATTTGAATGACTTTTATAAATGTGAGTGGCCTAGTAGTACAACTGGCTCATCACATGAATTCCTGCCTCCTTACTAGAGAGAAGTTTCTGAGCACGGAACTCTTCTTGTGCTGTTTGGCCAGATTTACTCCGTTGGATCTGGCCCTCAGATGATGAGATAATGAAAGAACAATGTTGAGCAAAGCTTTACATGAATTCACTCACCACTCAAAACTGTCTTGATCAGACACGAGAGGTTCAATCATGAACAACATTTGACCAAACTTCATCTGGGCCTGCTGTTGGACATTGGCAGCATCACACAAGGGAAAGAGCAAATGGCAAAGTAAAACAAAAGTGATGTCATTTTCTCTGTTGAGTGTGAACAGGTGATGTCATTATTGTCTGGAAATCAGGGCTTGTAATTGCAAAGAACTATCCCATTCATTTCCATGACTATGTAGAATCCCTACAAGTGTGGAAGCAGACCATTCAGCCATCGAATCCACACTGACCCTCCAAAGAGCATCCCACCCAGACCACCCACCCAGTCTTTTCCATGTAACCCTGCATTTCTCACGGCTAACCCACTGAGCCTGCACAGCTGTGAACACTACTGGCAATTTAGTGCGACCGATCCACCTAACCTACACATTACATTAGATTAGATTCCCTACAGTGTAGAAACAGGCCCTTCAGCCCAACAAATCCACACAGACCCCCCCCCCCCAAAGGGTAACCCATCCAGACCCATTTCCCTCTGACTAATGCACCTAACACTATGGGCAATTTAGCATGGCCAATTCACCTGACCTGCACATCTTTAGATTGTGGGAGGAAACCGGAGTACCTGGAGAAAACCCATGCAGACACTGGGAGAATGTGCAAACTCCACACGGACAGTAGTTCAAGGTTGGCATCGAACCTGGGTCCCTGGCACTGTGAGGCAGCAGTGCTAACCACTGAGCCACCGTGCCACCTACTTGTGGAAGGAAACCCATGCAGACACGGGGAGAAAGTCTGTGTGGAGTCTGCAGAGTTGCCTGAAGCTGGAATTGAACCCGGGTCCATGGCACTGTGATGCTCCACTGAAGCAAACAAGACTTGACTCCTGACCAGAAGTAAGGACACCACCACTGTGCCACAGTAGCCTCTCAATTTTCCTTCTATGGTGCATTGTGCCGGAATTTGTCGCCCATCCCAATTGTCCATGAACTGAGCAGCTTGCTACATCATTTCAAAGAGCAGTTAAGTTTCCCCATTTAGACTGGGTAAGGACGGTAGATTTTTATCCCCAAAATGTATATTACAAATCCATCTGGTTCAATGGAGTGTCAGAGGCTGAGGGGTGACCTCATAGAGATTTATAAAGTTGTGATGGGGCATGGATAGGGTATATAGACAAGGCCTTTTCTCCAGGGTTGGGGAGTCCAGAACTAGAGGGCATAGGGTTAAGATGAGAGGGGAAAGATATAAAAAGGGACAGAAGGGGCAACCTTTTCATGCAGAGGATGATGCATGTATGGAAAGAGCTGCCAGAGAGAATGGTGGAAGCTGGTACAATTACAACAACATTTTCAAGATATCTGGATGGGTAAATGAATAGGGAGGATTTAGAGGGATATGGGCCAAATGCTGGCAAATGGGACTAGATTAATTTAGGATATCTGGTTGGTATGGACAAGTTGGACTGAAGGGTCTCTTTCCATGTTGTATATCGCTTTTACAATAATCAATAATAGTTTTATGATCACCATCACGAAGACAAGCTTTGATTTTTAAAAGTTCCATCAGCAGCCACAGAGGGATTCAAACCCATGTACCCATAGCATTTTCCTACATCTTTGGATTACTTGTTCTGTGACATTACCACCATCTTTCAGGACCATTGTTCTGCTTTCCCAATGTGAGCATTAACTTCTAGTCACAGTCATCTATCCCCAAAAATAAATGGGCTGAAAAATTGTTTGAGACTTGAAGATACGCACATAAATGTATTTTTTTGAGACATCAGCTGGTTAGTAAAGGAGTCTTAAAAGCATCTGTTTTCAAAGCAAAACAGCAGTTTAATTTTGTGTCAAATTTCTTAAACTTGTTTTCCACATCTAATTTCAGAAACTTGAATAAATGAATGAATGCCTTAAGTATACAGTATTAGCCAAGCAAGAATTTTCACTTAGTTAACATTATGTCAAGTACAATGTCAACAATCCAGAAGCTTGAAATTGCAAATTCACTTACAAGTTTGGGGCACAATGTGATAGTACACTTTCATCAAAATCTGCTCTTTGGCTTGAAGTTGGGAAATGGTTGGGGGGGAAGAGGGGACTGGAAATTCCACATCTTTGAATAGCGCAATTGCAGAAATGTCACTTGTGGATTTGTTGCAACAGCTGAAAAATGTGTTGCTGGAAAAGCGCAGCAGGTCAGGCAGCATCCAAGGAGCAGGAGAATCGATGTTTCGGGCATAAGCCCTTCTTCAGGAATGAGGAGGGTGTGCCAAGCAGGCTAAGATAAAAGGTAGGGAGAAGGGACTAGGGGGAGGGGCGTTGGGAATGCGATAGTGAGGATGATAGGCCGGAGAGGGGGGTGGGGGCGGAGAGGTCGGGAAGAAGATTGCAGGTCAAGAAGGCGGTGCTGAGTCCGAGAGTTGAGACTGAGATAAGGTGGGGGGAGGGGAAATGAGAAAGCTGGAGAAATGTGTATTCATCTATTGTGGTTGGAGGGTTCCTAGGCGGAAGATGAGGCGATCTTCCTCCAGGCGTCGTGTTGCCATGGTCTGGCGATGGAGGAGCTGAAAATGTGTTGCTGGAAAAGCGCAGCAGGTCAGGCAGCATCCAAGGAAGAGGAGAATCGACGTTTCGGGCATAAGCCCTTCTTCAGGAAACTCCCGGCACCTTCCTGAAGGGCTTATGCCCGAAACGTCGATTCTCCGTTTCTTGGATGCTGCCTGACCTGCTGCGCTTTTCTAGCGACACATTTTCAGCTCTGATCTCCAGCATCTGCAGTCCTCACTTTCTCCTGGCGGTGGAGGAGGCCAAGGATCTGCATGTCCTTGGCAGAGTGGGAGGGGGAGTTAGTGTTCAGGCACGGAGCGGTTGGGTTGGTTGGTGCGGGTGATCCAGAGGTGTTCTCTGAAACGTTTTGCATCCGCTGCACCCAATGTGGCCTCCTCTACATTGGGAGACAGGACGCGTATTTGCGGAACGTTTCAGAGAACACTCTGGGGCACCCGCACCAACCAACCCAACCGCCCGTGCCTGAACGCTTTAACTCCCACTCCCCCGGAGAGGGAGAGGGAGATCAGAATTAACATTTGAGAGATCAGTTCAAAAGTCCGATATCAGTGGAGGAAGAAGCTGTTTGTACATCAATGTGGCTGGACCAGGACAGATTGCCGGCAATTCTCACTCCCAGGAACTTGAAGCTCTTGACCATCTCCACCTCAGGACCAGTAATGCAGACAGGAGTGTGTCCTCTACTCCACTTCCTGAAGTCAATGACCAGCTTATTTGTTTTGCTGACATTGATGGAGAGATTGTTGTTTGATGCCATGCTGCTAAGCACTCAGTCTCCAATCTACAAAGGTGGGGTCATCAGCATACTTGCAAATGGGGTTGGGACAGAACTTGGTCATACAGTCATGAGTGCATAAGGAGTATTGTAGGGGGCTGAGTATGTAGTCTTGTGGGGCACCAGTGTTGAGGTGTTGTCACCCATTCTTACTTACTGCGGTCTATGGATCAGGGAGAGGAGGATTCAGTTACAGAGTAGGGAACTGAGACTAGGTCTCTTAACTTAGAGATGACTTTGTTTGGAATTATGGTGTTAAGATGGAACTGTAGTCAAGAAGTAGAAAAGCCCATGAACATAACAGTGGGGGGCCTCTGAAGCACACAGACCAACTGATTGATGCCACCAACTTCTCTCTCTCTCACAAATTTGCAACACTCTATTCACATATAGGAGTACCCATGGCTGTTTATTGCTCAGGGACCCACTGTTTTCAGTTCATCTCTGTAAAGTCAATGTAGGCAGAATAAGTACACTTATCAGTACAGAATAAGTACTGTATCACTCCCACTTTAAGCTTTGTTAGCATTTTGCCCCCAGATTCAGAAGGTACAAGTTGAAATCCCACTCTGACATAGTGAAGACTGGCTCCATTGCTGCAGGGACCACTTTCTTGATCAGAACATTAAGCTAAGGCCCAGTAGTCCTATTCAAGTGAATGTCGCAGATTTATTGGCACACCAGGAAGTCTGCATGACATCCCGGGCAGCACCTGACCAAACATTAGTCAGGATTATTAATGGAAACTTGCCAGGTGCAAAATGATTACATTTGCCAACATAACACCTCAGAGTAATTCACTGTGGTAGTTTGGCTTGTTAATAAATCAAGCTTATTCTTTAGCACATTCTAATTAAACACACTCGCAAAAAGAGTAGACCAAAGAGTTGGAAGTTGCAGTTAATCAGCATGCTGCCTTCTGCCCATGGGATCAAGAATCAATTTCATTCAGTGCAAAAATTGGGATTAAAGTTTATTGGCGTGAAGGGTTTTGAAAGGTTGAGGCAATGTCCCCATCAAGTCTAAGGAGGCATTGCTCTCATGTTCAAGATATTTCTGACTGGACACTTACAAACTGGTACTCTTAGCCAAGTGTCATGAGTAGTGCAGGTCTGAGGAGAAAAATGGTGCTACAGCAGGTGCACTTGAGAGGACTGAGAAACCTGCTGCCCATGTATATCTACCTAACATGAGGAAAGCTCGATAATGTGTCTGCCCAGCACAGAGACCCAAGGGTTCAGGTACATACTGCTTTGAAAGTTGTATGGCAGATTGATAGGGTGGTTAAAGCTGCATTTGGCATGTTTGCCTTCATTACTCAGGACTTTGAGTACAGGAGCTGGGATGTCATATTGAGGTTGTACAGAACATTGGTGAAGCCACTTTTTAAATACTGTATACACTTGCATGACCAGAAGGATATTATTAAATTGTAGAAGGTTCAGAAAAGATTTACGAGGATGTTGCTGGGATTGGAAGGTTGGAGTTATAAGGAAATGTTGGATTGGCTGGGACTGTCTTCATTGGAGTGTAGGAGGTTGAGGGGTCACCTTAAAGGGGATTATACAATCATGAGGGGCATAGATAAGCAAAGGTCTTTTCCCTGTGAAAGAGGAATTCAAAACTAGGAGGCATACTTTTTAAAGTGAGAGGAGAAAGATTTATAAAAGGAGCCTGAAGGGCAACTTATTCACACAGAGTGGTTGGTTATGTGAAATGAACTGTCAGAGGAAGTTAAGTGGTAGACACAGGTACAGATAGAACATTTAAAAAAGATTTGGACTGGTACAAGAATAGGTAAGGTTCAGAGGGATACAGGCCAAATGCAGACAAATGGGACTAGTTTAGTTTGGGAAACTTGGTTGGTGTAAACGAGTTGGACTGAAGGGTCTATTTCCATGCTGTATAACTCCTTGAGTTATTAATTTCAACTCCATACTCGTCCAACCAACCAATCGTCCAAACTGGTATCCTTTACCCTACTAATGACAGCAGGTACATAGGAACATTGCCACTTGCAAGTTCTCCTCCAAGTCATTCACAATCTTGACTGGGAAATATATTGCCATTCCTTCAGTTTAACTGGGAGAAAATCCAGGAACTGCCATCCTAACAACACTGTGGGTATCTCAGAAGGCAGCACATCTCCACCATATTCAGTGCAATTCAGGATGGGCAATAAATGCTGACCAAGTCAATGACATCCATATCGCTTGAAAAATTTTCTTTTAAAATCAGTAGTTCAGAATTTAATCTTTTCCTGATCACTTTCTTTCATGAAGATTCATAAATTTTAGTTATCTTGGCAAAGATGCCACATCAATGTCGTTCCTTCCACTCGACTGCTTTTGCCTTGCTCGCCAATGCTCAATGAGTCAGTTTTGGACATTATTCATGGAACATACAAATTCTTTCCAACAGTACCCTTCTGAATGAACATTTGTTTATATTAAAGTTCCATTGTGATAAGGAGGAAAGAGGAATGGGAAACACCCAGTTTCTCATTTTGGAATTAACTTTCTTTCCTGACTCATGGGAGCCATTTATAAATGGTTATGAAGGTGTTCCTTGGCAAATCAACAATTTAATTCCACTGGCTCTGCTCTAGTCTCCCAAGTCAAAAGGCTGTGGATGAAATCCAGCTTCAGGACACACATTTTATTTTACTCTTTCACGAATGTGAGTACTGCTGGCAAAGATTATATTTGTCGTCCAATTGAGAAGGTGACAATGAACCAACATCTCGCTCACCTTCCTGAAGTGGGATTCCATCTGGTGTAGGTACAGCTTATGTGGGAGGAAGGGAATTGGGACTTGGTGATACAGCAAAATAGCTCCAAAATGTGTGGAGCATGGTGATACTGCCATACATCACCGTCCTTAGATATACGTGGAAGGCCACTGTTTAGAAGTTGCTATCGAAGAAGCATTGGTGAGTTGGTGGAATGTGTTGCAAAATATAACAAACGCTTGCACTATGCGCTGGTTGCAGAGGAAGTGAATGCTAATATTGGTCAATGAGGTGCCAATTAAGCTGAACATTTTATCTTGGGTGTTTTTAAGTCTGTTGTGGAGCTGCATTCACTAAGCTGAGTGTGTTGGCTTTAGGAGTTGGGACATCATGTTGCAGCTGTACAAGACATTGCTGAGGTCACTTTTGGAATATTGCATATAATTTTGGTCATCCTGCTAAAGGAAGGATGTTGTTAAACTAAAAAGGGTGCAGAAAATATTTACAAGGATGCTGCTAGACTGGGGGGCTTGAGTTATAAGGAAAGGCTGGATAGGCTGGGACTTGTTTTCTCTGTAGCATTAAAGGTCAAGGGGTGACCTCAGAGGTTATAAAATCATGGATAGAGTGAATGGCCAAGGGTGAGGGAGCCCAAAACTAGATGGCATAGACTTAATGTGAGTGGGGAAAGATTTAAAAGGGACTTGACGGCAATTTCTTCACACAGAGGATGATGCATGCATGGAAATGAACTGCTAAAGCAAGTTGTAGAGGCTGGTACAGTTACAACATTTAAAAGACATTTGGACAGGTGCATGAATAGGAAAGGTTCAGAGGGCAAATGCAGGCAAATAGAACTGGTTCACTTTGAGATACCTGGTCAGCACAGATGAGTTAGACCAAAGAGTCTGTTTCATGCTGTACGTCTCTATGACTTCTGACTTGTGCTTTACAGATGGTGTCCATGCGTTTGGTAGTCAGGTGGTGAGCTACTCACCTCAGAATTCCAACCTCTTACCTACATTTGTAGTGACTGCATTTATACGCATTTCAGTTGTTGGCCAATGCTCTTGATAGTGGAGGATATAGTGACAGAAATGCCACTGAATTTTAAGGAGAGATGATTAGATTCTCCCACTTTGGAGATGGTTATTGACTGGCATTTGTGTGGTGTTAATGTCACTCATTGTTTTTAAAGCCCCACTCTGAATGCTGTCCAGGTCTTGCTGCACATGGCCGTGCATTGCCTAAAGAATTGCAGATGGCGCCGAATGATGTCCAATGTCACCAGCAAACATCTCCACACTGGCCTCTTGATGCAAGGAAGGTTATTGACGGAACAGCTGAAATGTGTGGACACCAGCCTGAGGAGATCCTGCAGCGATGTCCCAGTACTAAGATGACTGACCCACAACAACCAAAAAGATCTTATATGTGCTCGGTATAACTCTGACCAGTATCTTGGTCAAATGCAGCTCTCACCAGTTTCTAAAGAAAAATCTCATTGGTACTTCCACACAAACAGCTGTTAGATTTATGTACTAATCAGCTGTCACTGGATTCCACTACGGGTCATACACCAGCAGGAGTTTGAATTGCCTCTAGTTATTAGGTGCTGGAGAAAGAGAGATTTTGTTTAGCTATCCTGCAGTGTAAGGCACATTGTTAATCACCAGTATGAATAAAGGTCAACATGCAATATCAGTTAAAGGGCAGGTGTATTTCCACTTTGTGTAGACCAAGTGAGGGCTTGTGATTGGCAGATTCAATGCAAAATAATTAACCACTCCATGTTCAAGAAGTTTTACCGAGTGCCACCTGTCTCAATAAAATTTTAAAACAACAGAGAACTGGCTGGAGATTTATTGTTGCAGCATCATCAATGTGATGCCCAGTCTAGCTCTTCATTCAACGTCAGAAAAATCAAATCAGCAGGTAATTCAAGTTTATTGTAGAGATGAAGAAATGCTAAATTCCCAGGAACAGACAGCAGCACCTGGAAATCTTGGTCTAGTCACCAGTTTTCCCATAAATAGTATGTGAATTCAGGGTTTTGGATTTAGGTTTTATTGTTACATGTACTCAAATACAGGGTACAAGACTATATCCAAAGTCTACAATGTCTCCACACGTGGCACCATCTTAGGTACAAAGTACCTAAGTACATGAAGCATATGAACTTTGCAAAATCAGAAAATAATCAAATACATAAATGTGTAAAAATCTATAATTCAAATTTAGGGAATATGACAGAAACAAAGATGTATTATTGCAAAGAAAGAGACTATCCCTGTCTATCATATCTGGTACTGACTCTTTAAACTAGCATCATTACCTTGTGCCAATCTCCTGCTTTTCCCCCCGTACCCTTGCACATTATTTCTATATAAATAATCATTCAAGGCCTCTCGAATACCTCTAATGAAAGTATGAAAAGCACAATGAATTGCAGTCCATTGCATAACCCCTCAGCCAAATAGTCAAAATATGATCAAGAAATTCACAGAAGACATTAACCCAGTTGGATGGTAAATCGTGAGGGAGATAGGGGAAAACTGCAGCAGGATATCAATTTGTTGGTCAACTGGGCAGAACAGTCACAAATGGAATTCATCCTGGAAAGGTGAACGGCAATACACACGGGGACAGCTAACAAGGCAATGGAATACATATGATGGGCCAAAAGACCTCCTTCAGTCTAGAGTACAAATCATTCAACTTTCATTTGGGGCTGGAATCTCCTTGAATGACACGAGGTTTATTTTAATGTTGCTTCGACTTGACCAAATGGCGCCTCCCTGACTGCCTCCTCCCCAGGGGAAGGGAAAAGTCAGCAGCAACCAGGAAGGATCAGGCGAGGGAGGTTTGGGAATCAAACAAATGGGAAGTCGCTGTAAAATAAGCCACATGTTAAATTTTTCTTTCATATCTTGAAGCTTATTTTAGTTTAAAAGTTACTTAACTTACTAATGTAAGTTAACTTACTAACGAATTTAGAAAAGTGCAGCATTTTAACTTAGAGGGTTTAACATTTTCTTTGCTAAGCAAGGTCTAACAGAACCCAACTTCCCATAAAGTCATGATTTTCATTAACGTAACCACAACTTTAAGTGAGGACTTACTGCAGTAAGGCACTTTACAGAACACATCCCCAGGAATATACCAATGAAGGAGAGAGATAATTTCACTTCATTCCATTCAGGCTCTGCAACTGACTTAGTAATATACACATGAGACACACCCTGTAACCCAGTACTCAATTCAGTCAACTTCTCACATCTTGGCCTCATGCACATTTTAGTAATAACAAAATAAATAACAGCAATCTGCAGCAGATGCCTCTGCATCCGAGAGAGAGATTACGCACTGCAGATAATGGTTAACGGAGGAGACAAAACCCAAAGCTCCCTCCATGGCTTACTAGATGATAAAAACATAGTAAATAGTACTAGGAGCAGACCATTCAGCCCTTTGAGCCTGCTCTGCCATTCAATGTGACCATGGTTCTCACCCAACTCAGTACCTTGTTCCTATACATTGTCCAATACTCTTTGAAGGTTTTATCCCCAAGAGCTTTATCTAACTCCTTCTGGACAAAAGAGAATTCCAGTCTCACGGTGAAGAAATTTCTCATCTCAGTCCTAAAATTGTCTACCACATATCCTTACACTATGACCTGTGGTTCTGGACTCCCCTGGTCATTAGGAACATGCTTCTTGCATTGACTCTGCCAAGCCCTGATAGAATTTTATAGGTTTCTAAGAAATCATCCCTTGTTCTTCTGATTAATTAATCTAACGAGTCTGCTCATCACAAAAGATGGCAGCCGCTTTCAAATGTTCATGATTCAGCAGTTTTTCTTTGTCATACATTCTAACATCTAGTTCCGAACATTTAGGAATCCTGAGAAATCAGTACCAATAAATTTATTAGTGTATTCCAATAAAGGTGTTTAAAATGATGATAGTTTTTCAGCACCTGTCTCAGACGCTTAGACAAGCAAGTTCGTAACAATAGCCAATTATTATATGGGTCTCTCATATGGTGGGAAACCCTTACTTTATGTGGCTACTGATGTGGGGAGTGTAATTATTTTTAATCAATCTGTTTGGACATGTTACGTCCCACCTCTAGGACAGATGGGACTTGGACCAGAACCTCCTGGCCCAGAGGTAGGGGCACTAACAGTGTCACAAGACCTTTATGTGGAGGTGGTAAGTTGGTTTGTTGGTGAGCAGAACCAAGGATCTACCCTAAAAGCTTCTGATCTGAAAGAAGGCATGAACGTTACAGTAACCAGTGATCATTGGAGTGGAACCAGTTTTAGTTTGACCACATGTAGAGTCCGGACCTCAGTTGCTAGCAACGTTGTGTCCGAAACATGACACCCGGACAAGAGGAGTTTATAATGTCCTGGTGTCGGAGGGAAAGTGAGTGAGTGAGTGAGTGAGTGAATCAATCCAATCAATCAAAATCCAATCAATCAAACTCTCTCACACACTCTCTCTAGCAGCAAGTAGACAGTATTGTGACAATGGATATGACTTACAGCTCTCCTCGTAAGCAGTCATCAGGAAAGGGAAAACAGGGAGGGACTTTATATCAAAGCAATGTCTTCGAGAAAAGAGACAAACACAGAAATTGCTGGAAAAGTTCAGGAGGTCTGGCAGCATCTGTGGAGAGAAATTGGAGTTAACGTTTCAGGTCAAGTGACCCTACTTCAGAACTTTGGGCTGGATAGGATTTATCCAAGGATTCTCTGGGAAGCGAGGGAGGAGATTGCAGTACCTTTGGCTTTGATCTCTATGTCTACACCAATAGTGCCAGAAGACTGGAGGATAGCAAATGCTGTGCCCTTTTTCAAGGAGGAGAGTAGAGACAACCCTGGTAATTGTAGTCCAGTGAGTCTTACTTCGGTTGTGAGTAAAGTGTTGGAAAAGGTCATAAGAGATAGGATTTAAAATCATCTAGAAAGGAGTAAGTTGATTAGGGATAGTCAACACTACTTTGTAAAGGGTAGGTCGTGCCTCACAAATCTTATTGAGTTCTTTGAGAAGGTGACCAAACAGGTGGATGAGGGTAAAGTGGTTGATGTGGTTATATGGATTTCAGTAAGCGTTTGATTAAGTTCCCCATGGTAGGCTATTGCACAAATTATGGAGGCAAGAGATTGAGGATGATTTAGCAGTCTGGATCAGAAATTGGCTAGCTGAAAGAAGATAGAGGGTGGTGGTTGATGGGAAATGTTCATCCTGGAGCTCAGTTACTAGTGCTGTACTGCTTTGGGGCAGCTGCTGTTTATCACTTTTATAAATGACCTGGATGAGGGTATAGAAGGATGGGTTACTAAATTTGCGGTTGACACTAAGGTCAGTAGAGTTGTGGACAGTGCCAAAAGATGTTGCAGGTGACAGAGATTCATAGATAAGCTGCAGAGCTGGGCCGAGAGGTGGCAAATGGAGTTTAATGTAGTAAAGTGTGAGGCGATTCACTTTGGAAGGAGCAACAGGAATGCAGAGTACTCGGGTAATGGCGAGGTTCTTCGTAATGTAGATGAGCAAAGAGATCTCTGTGTCCATGTACATAGATCCCTCAAAGTTGCCACCCAGGTTCATAGGGTTGTTAAGATGGCATACGGTGTGTTAGCTCAATGTCCAGTCCCTCTGATCCTATATTAAAATTTGGAAACATAGTGCGTTCGTTACAGTATACTACTGGTAAATCATAGTTGCTTCCTTTAGCACAAATAATATTCAATTTATCACACAATTTAAAATTCATAATGAGAGCAAAGTGAAAACTATGCACTAAAAAATTGACTTGCCAGGCAATTTGAATTGAAAGAACTATTCCTCGTTGTTCTAGGTCACAAGTCAATTTGGATCCATTTTGGGCCCTCTTAATGTAACTTTAAAAAGGAACCAGAGACAGAGGGAGAGACAGTACACACTCAATCTGGGGTATGGAGGGGGAAGACAGCTTTTATGTGGGAGTCGGTTTTCAGTAGCTGCTGTGCTGTGGCCTACTCATGATGACAGTGGGATCTTAAAGATTCTTTACTGTTCCTGAGAAACTCAAACCAAATTTTTAAAAGCTCAGCCTTTTTTTTTATTATAAAAAAAAGAAATTCCTATGAGTTGTCTAATGTAAACAAGTGAATATTTAAAGCCACATCATGAGTCACTGGCTGGTTATTAAAGGCCTCAAGAGGTCCCGTGCCAACAAAGAAAAGTTTCTTATTCGATTTGAGGAGATCCAGTAGGCAGACAATAATTATTGTTAACTTCACAGGACAAAAGTAAATTAGAGCCAGGGGAACACTGAGGGAATGCTGCATTGTCAAAAATAAATTAAATCAGAACCTCTTTCATTCTGGAAGGTAAAGTCACCATAGTCCCATTCTATTAATAGAGAGATGACTGGTAGTGGTTTAATCTGAGGGGCACCATGCCTCAGGTCACCCCAGTTGGTGCAGGAATTGAATCTGAACTGTTGACATCATTCTGTGTCACAAACTATTTGTCCAGCCAACTGTGCTAGCTGACCCCTCTTTCTTGCCACTACACTGCAAATCTCCAAATTTCTCTGCTACTCATCTTGTAGTTTTTTTGTAACAAATCAAAGTGTGTGCGTATTGGCTGCCTCCTCAGTAACTAAAGGGGTCGCAGCGAAATGAAACCAGTGTCTACACCGCTTTCCGCACAGCATAGTTTCCAAGCAAGATCACTGGACAATGATCAAGATCAAGAACTCGATTGCTTTTCCTCACCAACCCCAGCTCTCTTCCCTCAAACTTATCCCAAATTGGAAACCTTAAGGTTTCCAACAGAGACCAGCTAACACATTTGCGACTAGAGATAGAATCCAAGACCTTCCTTGTCAGTGTCACAGAGATATTGTCTTTTCACAATAAGTCTATAAGGGAACTCTGCGGTTTCTCGTTTAGAATTGCAGTGAAGAATTTGCGATTGACACTAAGGTCAGTAGAGTTGTGGACAGTGCCAAAGATTGTTGTAGGTTACAGAGGTACATAGATAAGCTGCAGAGCTGGGCTGAGAGGTGGCAAATGGAGTTTAATGTAGTAAAGTGTGAGGCGATTCAGTTTGGAAGGAGCAACAGGAATGCAGAGTACTCGGTTGATGGTGAGGTTCTTCGTAGTGTAGATGAGCAAAGAGATCTCGGTGTCCACATACATAGATCCCTCAAAGGGGGCATAGCTTTAAATTGAGGGTTGACAGATATCGGACAGATGTCAGAGGTAGTTTCTTTAGTCAGAGTAGAATCCATGACCTTCTTTGTCTTTTCACATTAAGTCTATAAGGGAACTCTGAGGTTTCTCACTTAGAACTGCACTGAAGAATTACAGCCTAAAATCTGGTTCAACACAGCCCATTACCCAGGATGCCAAACTGTTCCACTCAAAAAAAAACACAACCTCTAGCAAGTCAACCGAAAAATTTAGTGAACCTTTGAAACTAAAGGTTAATGGATTGCTCTGAACGAATTAAATCAAGTGTTCAGCAGGTGCAAGCTTGTGGCAAAGGCCAAAATCATCTTTTCTATTTAAATGGATTACCAGAGTGCTGTGAAAGATAATTTGGGCACAAGGGAATGATGATTATTTCCTCAATCAGTAACGAGAAACTGGTGTTTCAGTACAGGACCCCAGCTGAGGACAAGAAGCTACCATAGTGTTGGAGGAAGTCGATATTAAAAGATTGGCTATTAATAGGCTTGTTTGTTGTGCATTTACAGCAGATGCCCAAAGCATAACGCTGCACGTGGTAAGATTACTATTCACACCCATACAATTATATTTCTGTCAGATGCCCATTGAAAGCCACTGAATGAAGAATTGTTGGCCACTAATAATTCTTGTTCCAAGTTGTGCATTTATTTTTGCTGCATTTTGTAAAGGAAATGTCTGTGTGCCTGTGTCTCTTTCATCTGGCCCACTTTATAAAACCGGCTGAAGTGAGAATCAATTCATTTATTATTCCTACTTCCAGTTTTGGGTTAGATGGCCAGCTTCATTACTTCCACATTTTCTTATTTGTTTCTTAACTTGACAATAAGAAACTCCACATTTCAAAAACTCACCAAGACAAGTATTTTGAGAACTTTTGATGTGAATTCAGTTGTGTCTCAAAGGAGCACACTCTTCCCTCAGAGTCAGGGGGTATAATTCTCAACCCCTCCAAAAGCTTGGGCACATCATCCATGCACTCCCAGTACTGTTGTCAATTGGATGAGATGTTAAACCAATGCCCCGTCAGCTCCCTCGTTAAGGCAGAAAATTTCAAAATGTAGCCCTCCACTTCAATGTAGGGAATAACGTTTATCTCTTAATCAACACCTACATCATTGTTTGTGGAATCTTGAAATCAAAATTTGTAGAAGCATAGTCTCAGAATTAACGGGTGCTAATTTAAGATAGAGATTAGGAGGAATTTCTTTTCTCAAGAGGTCTGACTGTCTTTGGAACTCCTTCCAAAGAGAGCTGCGGGGGCAGAGTCCTTGTTGCTGACGTGGAGATAGACAGATTCTTGATCAGGAGGGAAATCAAGGATTGTGGGGAGAGGGTAGGAAAGCAGATGTGAGGAATATTGGATCAGCCATGATCCTATTGAACGGTGGGGCAGGCTGAATAGCCTATTCCTATTCCCATTTCTCATGGTCTTATAACGTTTTTCAGAATGTTGGCTATACGACTTCATCAGCTTTAGACTGAGATTACTAAATCTAAAGCTCTGTGAGATGTTATGAGGTTATGGGAGGCACTTCATAAATGCAAGCACTTTCTATTTTCTTGATTAACACAATATTGTAAATATTGTATATTTCAGCTCCTTTTAAACTGCACTCTCAGATTCTGCCCGCTCCTGAGGCTAAAATCCTCAGTCAGGCTAGAGAAGCCTCAATAGTAGATTCAACTCACTCATTTAAGCCATTATAAAAGCAACTTTTACTAAATGCTGAAATGCCAAGAGTTGACATGTTCCTGGACAATTCACCATCGTGGGAGTTGACAGCTTCTTAATGACCAAAAGAAATAAAGAGGATTGTAAGTGCCTGACACTCTTGACCCAAACTCTCAGGAGTTCGAACGATTTTCTGAAGTTTGAGAACATTTTCACAAGTCGACACTGACAAGAGACAATGTGCAAGTTTTTCTCAAGCAGATTCATGAAGCTCTGTATCATGAGGACTACCTCCCTGGAGCGGTGCAGCCACGCTGCTGGCTTTATTTCTTGACCACTACAATAGTGTGTATTCTGACCTTGAAATACAGAGTCCTGGGACCCTTCGCCCTGGACTAACAAAAAAGCTCTTTAGGGTCATTGTGTGACTTCACACATGGAATGCTGAGGCCAATCTGTGTCCTCCTACACAACTCAAACAACAGAATGGGGAATGTTGCACAGAATGCTGCATTGAGGGGGATGGGGGAGGTGGAAACAGAGAGTGTGAGAGAAAATTTAACTTGTGCAACAATAACTTATTACCCAGCCACATCAATACTGCTCTATCTTGGGGTTTCACTGTAAAATGCAAGATCCCCTTTCTGTTTAAGTAAAACTTACCCTTAGCTCGCTGTGGAATGCAATTTGTAAAAAAGAAAAATCAGCATTCAACAATATTCCGATCCAAGCTCAGCAGAGTGCTCCAGCACAATTCTGGCAGAGGCTAAAGACATGACTATCCATAAAGTGTTGTTGCTACAGGCTCCTCTACTCTCAGCACTGCCTACATCCAATATAAACAAGACAAACTTCCTAAAGAGTCAGCGATTTTAATTCCCCTTCCACACCCCCCATCCCAACTGCATATGTAAAACAAACACTTTCTTCTGTACTCCCTTCAATTCAATCACAATCACAAGCAGCTTCTGTAGAATTAAAAGGGGTAAAAGCAGCGACAGGGTTAGGGGTCTACAGATATTGCTTCAGCATCTTTTTCTGCAGTACACAATTTCACAATGTAACTGAAATGTGAGGTGGCATACACTAACTATCCGTAGCCCAAGAGTGGAGCCTATCGCTTTTCTTTTACCTGCCCACTCTTATTAACAGGAGTAGTCAGTCAGAATCAAAACTGTGGCGCTGAAGAAATATAGCAGATCAGGCAGCATCTGAGGAGCAGGAGAGTTGATGTTTCGGGCAAAAGCCCTTCATCAGGAATCCCACTGTCCACTTTCCTGCTCCTCGGATGTTGCCTGGCCTGCTGTGCTTTTCCAGTGCCACACTTTTTGACTAATCTCCAGTCAATGCAGTCCTCAGTTTCTCCACCAGGAGCAGTCACCCTTCCGAACCGGATTGTCACTTGGGAAGAGATCATAGGTGACCCAAACAGTGAAATTAACCACAAAGTGCTGGCGATACTCAACAGGTCTGGCAGCATCCGTGGAAAGACAGAAAGACTTCATGTTTCGAACCTGATATGACTCTTCTTCAGAATAAGGAAATTCATGGAAGGACACACCAATTGAAAGTCTTTGTTGAACTGGACACTGATTATTTTGTTCAATAAACGCAATGGATTGCAGAATCCACTGAACACAGCAACACCAGGAACCAGGGCATTTTTCCCTGATGATCTCCTCCAGATGTGCTCTTCTGACAGAAAATAAGGAAAATCTCTCTCATGTCTTAGGCAGTGCCTCGTGCCTTGCTCCTCACTAAAATGAGTCCATTTTAGGTCCTCACTGCAGTCATTGTCTATCGTAGTTTGTCAGGGAAATGGGAGGGTGGGATGGCCAGATTCCAATGTACTTCCCTGTCCATTGACACTCTAGTTCAGATTGCCGTCGGCCATTAAGCCCAAGTTGCACAAATTCTTTTCAGATATGCTCCCTTCGCTTTGGGTCATCCTGTGTCAAGGTGGCCCAGGTGTTGATGGGGTAGTTACATTTTTGAGCTGGGGGGGGTCCATAAAGTTGCTCTTCAGAGCGCTTGCTATGAACGGAGCATTTGCTTCAGTAGTCTTGCGTCAGGGATCAGGACGATGCGACCGGCTCTGCGGAGCTCACTGAACATAGTGAATGCTTCGATGCTGGGGATATTGATCTGAGCCTGCGCCTGGTCTCTAATTACACTCTTCCTCAGGTGACTGAAAGTTGCAATGCCAAACTGAAGGCAGTGTTGAAACTGTGCTTCATCCATCCTAATCAGTGGTAAACTCTCAGGAGTATGAAAAGTGATCCACATTGTTCAAGGCCTCGTATTTTCTGACAACCAGAGGTTGACTCTGTAGTGGGGCATATGGGGAGGTTGGTGGAGGATTATATTATGAAGGTTTAGTGTAAGTCCCATGCTCTTGTACATCTCAGCAAAGGGGTTGATGGTTTGGAGCAGAGAGCGTGAACAGATATGTATGCTGTCATTGGAGGCAGTCCAGGGAAGGTTCAATAGGCAGACACCAGGTATGGAGAACCTATCTTATGAGGAGAGGGAGAAGAGGTTGGACCCGTACTCATTGGAATATAAAAGAATGAGTGTGACTTTATTGAAACAGACAAGATCCTTAGGGGGTCTGGCAGGGTAGATGCAGAGAGGTCGTTTCCCACATGGGATAGTCGGAGACCAGGACCATAATCTCAAAATAAAGAGGTCACTCATTTAAAACAGAGATGAGGAGGACTTCCTTCTCACAGAGGGTAGTGAATCTGTGGAATTCTCTATCTCAGAGAGCTGGTGAGGCTGGTCATTAAGTATATTCATGGCTGAGATAGACCTATGATCAGTAAGGAAGGCAAGGGTTATGGGGAAAAAGCAAGAAGGTGGAGTTGAGGATCAACCATGATCCTTTTTAATAGAATCTCTGCAGTGTGGAAACAGGCCCTTCAGCCCAACACTCTGAAAAGGATCCCACCCAGACCCTTTCCCCTATCCTATTAACCCTACATTTACCCCTGACGAATGCCCTAACCCATATATCCCTGAACACTATGGGCAATTTAGCAAGGCCATTTCACCTAAACTGCACATCTTTGGACCGCGGGAGGAAACCGGAACACCCAGAGGAAACCCATACAGATATGGGGAGAACGTGCAAACTCCACACAGTCACCCGAGGCTGGAATCGAACCTGGATCCCTGCTGTTGTGAGGCAATAGTGCTAACCATTGAGCCACCGTGCCACCCTTGTCGAATGGCAGAGCAGACTTGATGGGCTGAATGCCCTTTATTCTTCTGAACATTGTAGTTTAATGACAGACAATATGGAACTGGCCTGCAGGATGAATAGGTTCAGATTTATTCCATTGATTAGCTCCACTCCAACTGGGAGCTTGCTGAGGGGGAAGATGGAGCATTGCAGCAAGGAAGATCAGGAAGAGTGCTGGTGTGATGACACAGCCTTGTTTGACCCTAGTCAGATAATTAACATGGCCTGCAAACGATCAACTGCTTAGGATCGGGGTTTGCACATCATCATGGAGTAGACAAACGATGAAGAAAACCAACTGAAATGGAGGCTGCTCCATAATCTTTAATAGGGAAGGCATTTGTGAGGCCAAATCCGAAGGTTGGTGCAGGTCCCTGCATTTCTCATTGTTGATTTTCGGAGTACGCTGTGGCCTTAGACGACAGAGTCTGCATTGTGACTTTGTAAGGAGCTCTTCAGCCACAGGGAGAACGTGATTGCTGATTCTCACAATAGGAATTTCTCTGTGGATGACAGCAAGGAGACTCCTCTGTAGTTACCACAGTCAGACTTGACACCAGTTCGTAAAGATCACCATGGTTATGGCATCTCAGACATCTTCTGACATACTCTGCTCCTTCCAGATAAGAGAAGCAAAGCCATGTATTTGTGCAGTAGCTCTTCTGTCTTATTTCAGTGCCTTGGTGGGGATTTCATCTGTTCCTGATGTCTTGTTTGTTTTATTTCCTTAGCCTTTTCTACTTCATGCCAGTTTGGGATTGAGGTAAGATGGCAGTGGGTAGCATCTTGCAGGATGGAGTCGAGAACATTTACATTGAAGACACAGTCTCTGTTAAGATGATCTTCAGAATGTTCCTTCCAACAGGCAGCTAGTCCTTCTCAGTCCACGGTGAGCACCTCTTCACTCTTGGCCAACAATGGAGTAGGGCGTTGGATACACAGGCGGTAGGAAGTCTTGACTGCTGTAAAGAAACCACTCACATGTGGTTATTGGCTAACTGTTGGACCTGCTGCACTTTATCCTTTCATTATCTGTCGAGAGGAGCCAAGCTTTATTAGCTGGAGCTCAGCCTTCAGTTGCCTGCAGAGCTACTTTCTGGTTCTCAAGTTGGGTTGCTGTTTCTGGTTCAGAAGTGTCCTGGATCTCCTGGGTCACCCTCACTGAACCAATTTTTAGTGTTTCCTAGTAGAGTGATGGAGCATCTCATTGCAAGTGTTGATTACGGACACTTCAAGGGCACGCCTAAGCTTTTGGACAAACTATATCTGAAGTTATCAGGATGGCAATGAGGTGCTGGCTGAATTGCGCTCTTTTCTTTCGGCTCTTGGGGTACCTCAGTGTTTCCTGTGATTTTGTTTCCGTTGTCCTTGTTGCTTTGGGCTTGTATTGATGTGGACAATAGAGTGAATTCGGAGGTGGATCATGAGCAGTCCTTGGCTGCCATCTTGGTGCATGTGACACACACATGCCCTTGAGATCACTCACTTAATGACATCGTCCAGCAGGTGCTGAGGAATGGAGCAAGGATGTTTACCATGAGGCATTCTGCTTGTTTCTCTGATGGAACAAGGTGTTGGTTATGATAAGACCACGTTCTAGGCATCTTGTCAGGAGCAAGAGACTACCATTAGCTTTCTCTACCCAGACTCTGCTGATTATATATCTGTAAAGTTCCCAATCCTTTCCAACTCGCACAAAATAGGACACAGTTGAAATTCTTACATCCCAATTACGATCACAGCTTCCTTCTGAATCCAAAACCATAGAATGATTAGGGCTCAGGTGGAGGACATTGGATCCATTAAGTCAATGCTAGCTTTCTGCCAGAACAATTTAGCCAGTCCCACTCTCCTATGCTGAACTACACCATTGGCTGTTGTTCATTTGACCGAAGTCAGGTAAACACAACAAGGGAGACTGAAGTCCTAGACAATGATTTGCTGTGTACAAGCTAGTAAATTTTGTATATGGCAGACATTTGGGGAAGGAGTTCTTCACTGCAGTTACACAAAATTATACTTTGTTTAAATACAGTAAAGTCCTCCCATTTGGCAGTTAGTGTTTGAAAACTTTTCAATGACAATTTGAGCAATCGGCAAACTTGGCTGAGTATTTATGCACACTTTCTCCTCCAAAGAGAAGCAAAGTTTCTTTGTTTTATTTTGTCCAGCAATTGTAAAAAGCCATTAGTGCCTTGGTAGTGCATCCAGTCAACAGGGTAGCAACCTGTATTCACAAAGCATCTTTAGTAACTCACACCACAGTGCTTCGAAGACATATTAGCAACCAAAACCTAACAATGGCCAGATGAGAAAATTACTCGGAAAAGTGAGCAAGTTCTAAAATCCATCTCAAAGAAATTAGAGAGAAAAAAAGCAAAATCACAGAGAGAGATTTCAGGAGGGGATTCCAGAGCTTAATGTCTTGGCAGCTGAGAACCTGACAGTCAGTGGTGAAGCAATAAATCTCTGGGATGAGCAAGAGGCCACAATTGGAGGACTGCAGAAATCTCAGAGGGTTTAAAATAACAGCATTTTTCAGAGATACAGAGGAGAAGAACAATGGAAAGATTTGAGAACAAGGATGAGAACTACAAAGCTGCAGCACTGCCAGATGATAAACCAGCACGTGGGTGATGGATGAAGAGTACTTGGTAGCAGCCTGGGCAGATTGCCTTTCAAAGGCATATCATGCCTTCTCATATCAGAAATTATTTTTCCCTTTCATGCTTAACATCTAATGTTGATTTGTGGGGGGTCCACTTTTACATTTACCCGAGAGTCTCTGTGAATACTGAAAAAGTTAATTTTGTACAGCTGTATCAGATTTCGCTCCCTACTATGATGCACAAGTTGCCCATCAGTCCTGTCAAGGCTTCTATTAACAGTCAATGGTTTACAATGTTAAACAGCTGCATGCTAGAGACCCAGATTTCTCTCTTCTTTAATCTATGCCGCCCATGGTTCAACTCCCAGCTTCAAGCAAAGCCATGGACAGATATGTGGTTTAGATGACAGGCCTGTGCTTAATCTGTGTGCAGCTTCTCTCCCTTTCCAAACCAACTTTTCTCAGCCTTCCCTTTAACTAACATTCATTGATATAATCAGTGTTTGTTAGGTACTTTTGTTTTAATGGACAAATGGGATAGAACCAAAGAATGTGTGTCTCATTCCATCTGCACAGAGAAATGCAGAAACCAGAACTGAATGTGATTTGTTCAACCTCACTGTAATGTGAAGGCTTGGAATGTGATCTGAAAGTAGAATAATTCTAAACAGAGAGAAGTGCACAAAACTATGACTGGTTGGATAAGGCAGATAAGGAAAACCTGTCCCTTACAGCAAATAGTGCAAAAAGTAGGGGACACAGAATTGAAGTTTTGGATGACAGTCACAGGGGAAATATGAAGAAAGGCTTTTTTTGAAGACTAAAATACAGCAAGTGGTAATGACTTGGAACCGGCTGCCCACAACTGTGGAGGAAGTGGAAATAATCGGTGATTTCAAGATGAAATTAGATGGCTATTTGAAGGAAGTAAATTTGCAATGCTAGGGGAATTGAGCAGGGTAGGGTAGGATGAAACTGACTGGACTGTTGAGGAGAATCATATGGACTCAATGGCGTATAATGGCTTCCTCTGGTGTTACAAAGGATCTTGTGATTCAATATTTTGCCATTCACCACAGTCATTGTTGTATCTCCCCAAAATGTTGGCCTAAAGCACATCAACCACCTCTGCTCGCCCCACTTCAGATTTCCCATGGAAACTGCTCTGCATTACTGCAGTGAAGAACCCCCATCCCCCAAATGCATGGGAAAGATAAGCTTACCAGCTTCCACACAACTAATCATTGGCCGGGGTTTGATGCTTCCTCAGTAGCCTTTCTGTATGCATAGTGCTACTCCAAGTCATTGAGTGTGCTTTTGTCATGAGGGCAATTGCACATGATCCAACCTTGCAAGCAGCATGTGAGCAGCTTAGAATCTGATCGCAAAAAATAAAGCAACAAATATTTCTCCTGCCTCCTCCCTCAACTACTCTCTAATAAACCCATTTGAGGCTGTCTTGGAAAATAAAGGATAGAAACCTGAGGCAGTAGATATATTCATTGCCAGTGACCAACTGACTATAAAAATAATGAAGACGGATTGGACTGCTGGGTCCATACTCCCGCTGTATGACTCTATTGCTTTTATATGGCTTTGCCCCATTAATTGCACTGCACATCTTCACCAACAAAATGCACCCAATTGCTTGGTACATTTGGCTGCCAGTAACTTTAGAAAAAGAGGTTTCAATTTGGTCAGAACTGCTCAGCTGAACAATCGTCTTCTACTTGATTCAATGCATTTGCAAATAGGTTACTGTTCACCTGTGTGGGCAATCAGAGCACTTGTCTCATTGCAGTCTGCGCATTGGTCGGGGATTGGGCCCCCAGTCCACCAATCTGGAATTCCTACAGGGCCTCATGGGGTAAAAGTACCAGAGATCCCAGGTTTGAACCAGCTCAACTTAAAAGGGATGGTCAACAACCTCATTACTTGAATGCTGAATCATGATTCACAACCAGAGAAATAAGTAACATCATTCTTGTTGGCTTGGTGTTAAGGAGGAGGACAGGCTGGAGAGGCTTTGGAAGGAGCGGTTATGCTCAGGGGCTCAGAGGGTTGAAGGCACAGCAGAGCAGTAAAGGGAAGGGAGGATACACAAAAGAATCAGATGTGAGGGAGAAATAGAAACAAAGTACTTGGAAGGCTGTAGGAGCTTGCAGAGATACAAAGAGCAAGGCTAGTGCTTTGAACACAAGAATGAGTATTTTATACTTGAGCTGCAGGGCAACAGGGAGCCAATCATAAACTAAATGAAATGCTGAAACAGCCAAGTTAATTCTGTTTATGTCCCTATGCGTGTGAAAATCTTGGCACCAGTGTGCATGAGGGCAGCCGGGTTTTGGATGAGTTGAAATCTGTGGAAGGCGGAGGACGGGAGCTCAGCCAGGAAGACAAAACCTGGAATCAACTCTGGGAGGTGAAGAAAAAGAAACCACAATTTTTTTTCCAGCAAACCCCGACTTGGCTGTTTTCCAAACTACCCAAATACAACTGAGGGTCAAAAGTAGCCCAACACTAAAAAGGTAGGGAGTCCCAAGCCTAAACACAAATAAGGAAGTGCATTTTTGTGGTTTTTCACAGAAATTGCTTTGTCACACAAACCCTCCACTGTATTACTGAGCTCAACTGATATTATTTAAAAACATTGAAGATACTCATTATCATGCACCATGGGTTCTGGGAGCGACTCAGAAACCACATTGCATTGAAAGATACCTTGATAGTGAAAGTTGGCAAGCGTAAAGTACAAATACTGCAAACAATTAATGGAATATTCAACTGTTGAACAGGCACTGCTCAACTGGATTCAAACTGCGCCGAAGACACTTGTGGAAACTGCAAACACTAGGACTGATTTCAATACTAATATTTAGTGTTGGTAGTTTGTTGAGTGAAGCCAACATCGCTTATGGGAGACTGGACTATAAGAAAGCTTTGCAGTGAGGCGGGGAGTGTGGAAAGAAAAGACCTTTCTTCAGTCTTAGTGAGTGAGTCTATTGAGTTTACTTTGGTGTTGCCACCACCCACACAAGACTTACACGATGGAACCCAGTGCCACTCGAACATGACAAAAGGAGCTTTTATGTACTCTGTTGAGGAATGAAGCCATTTATCACACTGCCGACAATGCTGTCACCAGACCCACAGTGTGTTGGCACCCAAGTTCTTCACAGATATCAAAAATATCCAACTGCACACCAATCAACGTCTGGCAGAACATTTTAAATGTTGAACATTTTGATTGGCCCTATCACAACCCAAAGGCCATCTCCCCAACATGATATTCACCTATTTCACCTCAAGATCAAGACTTCCCTCTCTCCCTTAACTAGAGTTACAGCACTGAATGCTTCTTTCAATATTCAGAATGCAATACATCAATTATCTTCCTAGCTGTGTCAAGGCATCGACACTGAACATCTCAATATCACTGTTTGATTAGATAAATGGGCTCTTATTTGGAGGCTGCTACAAGATTGGTGGATTTGTGTCTTCTTTGTCAAAATGTAAATATTTGCCAGGCCTAGTTTTGGAATTAGTTAAAAATCACAACACCAAGTTTTAGCCAACAACTTTATTTGGAAGTACTAGCTTTCGAAGCGCTGCTCTTTCACCAGATAGCCATGCAGCAGGATCATAAGACACAGAATTTAGAGCAAAAGATCAGTGTCATGCGGCTGATATGATATGTTGAACAAACCTAGATCGCTGTTAAGTCTTTCATCTTTTAGAATGGGTTGCAAGTTTCGGATCATTAATACGTAAACCCCAGAACTTCTTTCAACACTGGCACCTCCACATCATACTGTTGGAAAGTCCAAACTGCCTTCAATTTTGCAACACAAGTTGCAGACTCTTCCCCACACTTGCAGCACCAGCTTTCAGTCTCGTATCAGAGTCAACATTTTTCCCTCAACAAATCAACTGTTCACTCAGCTGCTGTTTGTGGCTTTTTAGTGAGCACAAGCTGATCACTCCTTTGCTTAGAGGACAACTGGAATCATACTGGAACAGTTATAGAATGCTTTGTCACATGTGCACCATATAAATAAGACAACTTTTCATTCTTAAGTGCTCTAAAAAAATGATCTCTTCAGACACAATCCACATTTGGAAAGTGATGAATGCCGCTGACCAGCCCAATTTATTTGGTTCAAATGACCCCGCAGAATCGGGATTAAAAAAAGATATAGCACAAAAATTCTTGTGGAGGTCACAGCAGCAGAGGAAGCTACCCTCAAGGCATCACTGACAAAGTGCAGCATTCCCAAAGACAGCTGGGAATCACTGACCAAAGACCATCTAGAGTGGAGTAGGAACAGCATCCGGAGATGCATCGAGCACCTTGAGAGTTACTGTTGGGAAAAAGTGGAAGACAAGCGAAAACAGCAAAAGGAGCGCACTGCCACACCAACCCCTTTCTGCTCCAAGTGTAACAGAGCCCGTAGAAGCCGTGTCAGTCTGTACAGCCACCTACAAACTCACCCCAAGAGTGAGAGTCATCTTCGTCTGCGAGGGACTACCAACGATGGTGTCTGGCACTATCAGTGATCTAGTAATCAGTGATATGGGTCCCTGGGAACATGGGTTCAAATCTCACTATGGCAACTGGTGGAATTAAAATTTGATCAATAAACAAATCTGGAATTGAAAGCTATATTTAGTAATAGTGACCATAAAACTGGAACCTGCTGGTTTATAAAAAGAAACACCTGGTTTACTGATGTCCTTCCAGGAAGGAAACCCTTACCTGGTCTGGCCTACATGTAACTGAAAGCATATTAGCAATGTGGTTGACTCTGAAATGGGCAATTAAGTTTAAACTAATTAGGGATGGGCAACAAAAGCTGGCTTTAGCAATGACACCGACATCCCAAGAAAGAATAAATGGTTATGCTTCAGTCTGGGTGTCAATTGAGAGGGAGCACGTGGTGTCCATCAGTGCTTTTGATGTCTTTCGAGAGAGAGG
This sequence comes from Chiloscyllium plagiosum, assembly GCF_037043375.1. Classification (NCBI taxonomy): domain Eukaryota; kingdom Metazoa; phylum Chordata; class Chondrichthyes; order Orectolobiformes; family Hemiscylliidae; genus Chiloscyllium; species Chiloscyllium plagiosum. Next base: position 10,305,623 of record NW_028270177.1, read on the forward strand.
TGGGCACTGCGTGAGGGATACAGTGCTTTATTTCCCCCTCCAACACCATTTTGATTTTGTCCCCTTCCTCTCTCCCGGAACTCCTCCTGCTCCTCACTCTCTCCCTGGCCCTTCACTTTTTGATGTTAGCATTTTCCTTATCAAACTTTGTTTGCAAATATTCAAATGGCCAAATGGGTGTTTTCCTAGTGGTGAAAAAAAACATAATAATAAACTCTATTTGTAAAAGTGGAAAAAAAGAAAGACTAAAGAAAAATCTATTTCTGCCTTATGCTGAAAGAATTTTTAAAAATGTATTCATAGTTCCTGGGAACCACTGGCTGGGCCTGCAGTTATTGCTCATCCCCAGTTGCTCTGCAAAAAGTAATGGTGAGCCGCCTTCTTGAACAGCTGCAGTCTTTAAGGTGAAGCAACACGCAAAGTGCTGTTAGGAAGGGAGCTCCAAGATTCTGAAAAAGAACAGCGATACATTTCCAAGTTAGAATGGGATGTGGTTTGGAAGGGAACTTAAAAGTGCTCCAATACATCTGCTGCAAATTCCCTTCGAGGGAGTAGAAGTCACAGGTTTGGAAGGTGATGTTGAAGGAGCCTTGGTGAGTTGTTGCAGTGAATCTTGCAGATATACAGAGTGTCAGCGAGTTGTACAGAGAGTGAATATTGGAAGTGGTGGATGAGATGCCAAGCAAGGAGGGCTACTTTGACTGGGATGGTGTTAAGCTTCTTGAGTGCTGTTGGAGCAGCCATCTAGGCCAGTGGGGGAGTATTCCATTACACTCCTGACTTGTGTGATATTAATGGTGGAAGGGCTTTGGAAAGTCAGGAGGTGAGTTACTCACTGTAGGATTCATAACTTCAGTTCAGCTTTCATAGCTCCAGTATGAATACTGCTAGTTCAGTTTCAATGATGTTGATATCAGAGGATTCAATGATAGTAATGCCATTAACAAGAGGCAATAGCAAGGTTCCACCTTGTTCGAGATGGTCAGTGCCCTGCACTTACCCCTCATCCTCTAGGGTTGGCAGCTTTGATATTCCTAGAAGTATTAGCTCTCAATCCACAAATTTGGGTGAGTCAAAAAGCCTTCTTCTAACTTCCATATATTAATTTCGTAAGAATATACCTGGGGTGGTGAAGAAAAAAGAATATTTCCTTTGATGATCTGTGATCTCTCTCTCTGGTTGCTCACAGCGCAAGCCAGGAGATTAATGATCAAGTCCTGGAAACTCCAGGGAACTCTGGAGGGTCACTGACCCTAATAACATTGCAAATTTTTTCTTTTCAAGTACAAATCGAATTCCCATTTCAAACATTTATTGCAGCCTCAATTGTATTTTACTCAAATCTCCAGGGCAATACCACACTTGCCATGCCAGAAATAAAGTTACCCAGGCATCCACAAGCACAGTCAATGAAAATCATTTGGGAAAGAACAGAAAGCCATTAGTAAAAACTAAAACAGAATGCTGTAAATCTGAAATAACAAAAAGCCTACAGATCAATTAGCATCTGGGAGAGAGAGAGATAGGTCAACACCCTTCATTAGAATTGTTCTGACAGAAGGACCCCACCCTGAAATGCAATCCACCTTCCTCTCTAAAGCAATTTCACCTGCTGTATATTTCCAGCACGTTCTGTTTTTAACAGCCATTAGCATTGTTTAGCATGCTGTATAATCTGGAGGGACAGCACTCAAGTGCCTCCCTAATGGATAGCCTTTCTTGGCTCAACTTAAAATTTGAAGAAACAACCCATTGCTGCATGATTCAAAACATCACAACATACCACACACACAAGTGAAAGTCACAAGACAGATATTTGCATGGTCACAGATAACACACAAGATCACATGGGCACAATTGAAGCCATTTGCGTGAGGGTATCTGAAACCCAGGAATAGATTACTTGTCTTCTTAAAACTCCAGCAGAATCTAAATGAAGGACACAATTTTTTGTAAATGGAGAACGTTCAGAGACTCATTAGAAAACTGTGCTGTCCAATGAAAATACTTGGACAAGGCAGAGACATGTGTGCAAAGAATTGGGACCAAGACACATCTGGAATTAATCCAGAATTTGGAGTAAGGGGCCAAGGGGAAAAATAACTTGCGCCAAAAGACAATGATGTAAAGGACAGTGTGCACATCTCTTTCATTAACTGTTGCCCCCCAACACCCACATCAGAATACTGAGTGAGCACTGCTGACTGTTCCTAAATTAATTAAACTCTGATTACATTGCATTCCAAGATTCTGAATTTTTCATGAAACTGAAAGTAACTACCTTAACCACAGTAAGTAAAGGATCTGTCATTTCCAACAATCAGGGTCACTGGTTTCTTATAAGAGGTTTCATTCCACTTTTATTAGTGGAGATTCCAACATTGTTAACTGGTCATTTGGGGGAAACCAAGGAGTCATATCTGACATGAAACATTAACTCTGTTTCCCTCTGCACAGATGCTGCCAGACTTGAGTTTTCTCAGCACGTTTTTTTTAAAGAAAGGGAGAGGGGAGGCACAATTTTTGGAGATAGCAACAGAATAGTGGCCATGATGTGTATCGTAGTGGGGGACAGAAAAGGAATTCAGTTCAATGATAAACAGTATCTATGCAGCAATTTACATTCACTGTAATGTCTCAAGGTGACTTCACAACAGTACCCTCAAAACTGATACAGGTCGTTTCGTCAATACAAATTTGCTGTAACACAATTGACAAATTATGGATGCTGTTTGGATAATAGACTTTCTACTGAACGGGTATAGCTATTTTATATCATGATCTTCTACAATGCGATTTTCTATAGCGATTTTTCATGGCGCAACTTTCTGTAGTATGAGATTTCAGAGTAACGCTGCCTATACGTTGTAACAGAGTAACCAGTATTGGCATCAAACCAAAGGAGAATACATTAGGACAGGTGACCAAGTTATTTCTTCTTTTCTTGCCATAAGAGTTCTTTTTCTCCTTCTTTGCTCCCTACCTCCAACGACTCCAGGCCTAACTTCGCGGCCTCCTGGCCTAGCGTCATGTGGTGACCTCCTGACCCAGCCTCATGATTCTCAAAGCTGAAACCTGGTGTAGTCTGAAGCCATGGCCCAGTGTGGTCTAGGTTGGAAGACCGTCATTCTTAATTTTTATTTCAGCCAATGCCGGACATTTTACTTCTCTATTTTCTAAGATCTTGTAACTAAAGGAGCTGTACCTAGGTACCTTTGTACCCAAGATGGCACTGTAAGTGGTGACATATAAACTTTGTATTCATCGAGTATGAGTGACAATAAAGCTAATTCATTCATGTATTCCTATGTTTGCTCAAAGAAGTAGGTCTAACTGAGTGTTTTAAGGGAGAAAACTGTAGAATGGTTCAGAGCACAAATTCCAGAGCTAAGGGCCCAGACATCTAACGGTCTGGCTGCCCATAATACGGACAAATGAATTCTTGGATATGTAAGGAGCCAGAGTTAGAGGTACAGAAACGTATTGGGGAGCTGGAGAGGTTTACAAAAATAGGAAGATGTGAAGACTATGTAATGATTGGAACACGAGGAAGAGGATTTTAAAATTAAGGTATTGATGATCAAGTAGCTAATGTAGGTCAGGGAGCAGAAGTATTATGAATGTATGGGACTTAGTGCTAGTTGGGAAACATTCCCAAAATAAGCAGGTTGATGCACCAACTGAGCTTTCCATCATTCCTGTGACACGTAATCTATATTTTCTTGTTTTGAATAGTTCCAAAGGCTTGGATCAAATTCAAAGAAGACAAATTCAAATATATCTATTGAAGTACAAGTTGATCAGGAAGGGTCAGGAATGTGGGAAGTCACAACCAATTACTTCAGTACTTTTACTTTTGGAGCGGGGGCAGCAAGGTGGTCCCAGCAGACCAGGTCTGGAGCAGGCTGGGGCTAAATCCCAAAACCAGCTTCTGTTCACATATGAAGAGCAATTGTTTTGATGTGATTTCTAAAGCAAACAGGTTCCAGTCGAAGCACAGCCATATGAGTCATTACCAAAAACAGTCATTATTAACGTGAGGAATGTGTGGGGTCACAATTAACTTGATCTCGAAAAGGTTCAAATACAGGTGAAAAAGGTGAAGTGGGTTCTGGATGTTATGTACTGGGAACCAATTCTAAATGCTAGGATCTTGATGTTGCATTTTTATATCATTGTTTAAATCACAGTAGGAACATATGAACATACAAAGTGAGAATGGGAGTAGGCCACTCGGCACTTCGAGTCTGCTCCGCTATTCAGTATGACCACGGCTGAATAGTTTACATTACTCTCTACCTCAAAAACTATTTATCCACCTGCTTATCAACAACCTATGTACCTTCAACTTAAAAATAGTCAAAGGCTCTGCTTCCACCAACCGTCGAGGAAGAGAATCATAGAATCATTCCAGTGCAGAAAGAGACCATTCGGCCCATCGAGTCTGTTCCAACCCTCCAAAAGCATCCCATCAGACCCATTCCCCTCCACCTTATTCCCATTTCCCATAGCTAATCCACTTTGGTTTCACATCCCTGGACCCTATGGGCAACTTAGCATGACCAATTCACATAACCTGCATGCCTTTGGACTGAAGGGGAAAACCGGAACACCCGGGGGAAACCCAAGCAGACATGGGGAAAATGTCTGAACTCCACACAGAGAGTCGCCCAAGGGTAGAATCGAACTCAGGTCCATAGTGACATGAGGCAGCAGTGCTAACCACTACACCATCCAAGTGTTCCAAAGACTCTCAACCCACTACAAGGTTTTTGCACTGTGTTTAAAATGGGGCAATACCTTATTTTGAAAAAGTGATCCCATACATTCAGGTTCTTTCACAAATGAATACATCCTCTTCAATATGAATAGAAAGGGTCGAGGGGGATATGGGCCAAATGCTGATTAATGGGACTATATTAACTGGATGTATGTTTGCTCGCTGAGCTGGAAGGTTTATTTTCAGACATTTCATCACCATACTAGGTAACATCCTTCCAGCTCAGCGAGCAAATATACATCCAGAGCCTCAACCTGAGCTACAAATCTTCTCAAAACCCGCTAACTATATTAACTTGGTATATCTGGTTGGCATGGATGAGTTGGACTAAAGGGTCTGTTTCTGTGCCATACAGCCCTATGATTCTACAATGTCCCTGTCAGGACTTCTTGGGATCAAATCAGCATAAATCAAGTTGCAAATTACCCTTCTAAACCCCAGCAGATTACGAGCCTAGCCTGTCCAACTTTTCCTTATTAAACATCCCACGTGGAGGTTTGGGCACCTCATCGTGGCAAGGATGTCATTACTGGAGAAAAAGGACACTAAACATTTATTGGAGTCACATCAGCAAGCCAGAAGTTATATTAATAAAAGCTCAATAAAAGTGAAAGGTCTTTACGACTGGAATGGAGAAGGTTAAAAAAAGGAAATCTAATGGACGCTCTCAACTTGAAATATTTTAAAGAGACAATTTAACAAAGCTTTGTTTGGCTGATGCATCAGTAACAAAGTAGCTTTGACTCATGAGTATCTGTAGAGAAATGAAAAGGGAAATTAGAAGTCTGCTCCCACAGAGTTGATAGGACACAGAATGCATTAGAACACATGGCCCTTGAGGCAGGGATCGTAAGATTATTTAAAACAAAATGAAAAACAGAGGATATAAAAGGAAATGGAGAATGATGATGGAAACCTGATTACAGAAAGCAAGCTTCAGTTGGAAAATAAAGCACTTTCTCTGCCGTAATTGCTAGGATTGTATGCATCTACAGTCCTGAGACAAATGGGGGTAAGCTGGGGGAGGGGGGGGGGGGGGGAAGAAATAGAAGGAAAACAGAAGTATGAAAGCCTGTAATTATGAAGTCAGAAACACACTGGCTTCAGTCCGCCACTGAAGGTACTAGTTGTTACGACAGACATGCAATCCATTGGGTTAATGGTTGCGCTGACAAGAGCAGAAAACCACACTGAAGGAAATGAGCAATTAGGCTGGAGTAATAACCTCTCTATTTTCAGACAACTTCTACTTTATGCAAGTTTTTAATCCATTTTCCTTTAACTTGGAGATGGTTCATGGAAAGAAAGACACAGCTTGTAACAGCTTTTATTTTAAAACCAAAATTTTCATTTATGCAGCAATATTTGAGACTTCTGATGTTATAAAGGAGTTTGCAGCCAATAAAATACTTTGAAGTATAGTTGCTCTTGCGATGTACAAAACTTGCCTGCAAATAATGTGCACAGCAAGCTCCCACACACTAATATGGGAATAGCCAGATAATCTGTTTCTTTGATGCTGATTGAGGGCTCAGTATTTTGCAGGAGACCAGGGATAACTCCCCAGCTAATAGCTGAAACTCTAATATGGGTTTTTTTTTGCCTCTACCTGACAGTAGAGATAGGACCCTCTGCTAATGGTTCACTGAATACCCTCTCTTCTGATAGCAGATTCCATATCATTGCAGGTATGAAATAACTGCACAGAAGCTGGTATCCCGTCACCAAGTAACCGTTTATTTACACATGCGTAACACATGGACTCTGACCAGCCAGCTCAGAGCCAGTCCCTACAGTAAAGAGACTCACCAACAGTCCTGTTTATATTTTTTTCCAGCAACAGTGAAGCAGGCCCAGGCTGCATCAGGAGCAGCAGCAGCAGCGGTGGTAGTGGCTGCTTGTGGAACTGAATACAGCTCAGTGAAAGAAAACAAAAACAAAGGGCAAAAAGAGGAAGACAATGTCTCCCAGATAATAGAGCATGTTTACCCCCCGCAGTACACTGGCTGTGTGGCAGTGTACTGCAGGGGTCGGAGTCTGTCCCCTGAACTGAGGAAATTGTAATCTCCTGGTTATATTGATTCCCACTTATCTGTTAGCCAGGATTCCCTGATTGTTCCAGGTTAACAACCCCAATCAAGGATCTTATACTCAACAAGATCCACCTGGCCAACCCTATTCTAATAAGTTGTTAAGTCAAACACAATATCAATGTACAAATAAAAACATCTGCATTTCTATAGTGCCTTTCACAATTAAAGCTCATCCCAAAACTTTACAGCCGAATATATTTTTGAATCATAGTCACTGTGTTAAGGTAGGGAAACAGCAGACAATTTGTGCACAGCAAGCTCCCATAAATTCGGTGAAAGCAATATTATGATGTTAATTGGGTATTAATATTGGGCAAGACAGAAGAGGAGAACTCCTTGCCAATCTACAAATATGTTTGTGGAATCTTTAACTTCCACCCAAGGTGCTGGTTGTCTCCTGAATTTAACATCTCATCTGAAAGGTGCCACCCTCCAACAATGCAGTGTTCTCTCATCCAAATGTGCCAACTTTGATTTTGGTCCTTTCTGGAGTGAGGCTTGAAGGTAAGACTTGCTGACTCAGAGGCAAGAGTGCTTAGCACAGAACCATAGCTGACACAAACAAGGACACAGCAATACATGCACCAGCAGGAATTCTTAAAAGTAAAACAGATTTTATGCAACATATGCAAAATGATACAAAGAATTCAAAGAAACAAACACATGGCTAATCACTTAATCAGCCATTTATACCAGCTTGGTACAAGACGGCCATGTAAGACAAAATAGTTGTTCTTGTCACATGTCCCCAGGACATTGCAACATCTCACAGCCAATGAACGGCTTCTGAAACAGAATCATTGTTGCAAACGTGGCAGCTCACTCGAATATACCAAAGATTCTGTATAACTGCAATGAGATCAATAAATACATAAATCTCCTTTGCAGAAAATCTGTAATAGGAAGAAGATTTATTGGGAGGTCTCAGAGGGTCGATCAAATTACCAAATTTTGAATTCTTTGTCAATTTTAACCAAATGCTTTTCACTCAACACATCAGCCTGTTCTTTTTCTCCTTGCAGATGCTAACAGATTTCCAGCATTTTCTGCTTTAAATTAAAGCATTCTTTTTAAATGTAAGAAAGAAATAACTTTAAGAATCCTTGGACTCTGCACCAAAATATGACTCATCACCTTAAGAAAAGCTGATGCTAGGCAGAGACCTTTCTTGATTCACATTTAAAAAGAAACCAAAATGGATTAAAGCCATGTATCTAAATGTCACAGATACATTTAATGAAAATGCCCAAGGTTAGAACGAGGTGAATAAACCACAAGAGCTTAACCTGTCGACATGTTGCTGGCATGTACCACACTTCCATTGACAGAAACACTGCAGAGACTGGCAGGTGAAAAAACAAAACAAATAACCGCACGTGAAGCATTTTAAGATATTCAGAAAAGATACCTGGTAGCATCTATATAGTATGCAACTCTTTTTTTCTTTAAAAAGCAGCTTTCCCCACTTTCAAAAACATGTTGATCAAGCTCGTCTTTAGTCTCTTCCCTCTTTCCCATCCCCCACCTCCAATGCTGACCTCTTTAAAAAGTTTTGTGGTGTTCTCAGAGGTGTTCTTTCACTGGAAAAGTTTTACAAAAAAAGGGACAACTGTTTACAACGCTCAGAATTCTGAAACCTAACATACATGATGGAAATATACTGGGGTGACAGGGGGAGAAGATAATGCATGATACCGAAGCACACTTACAAAACAATTTATGGGGACTTATCCTGTGAAAGAAAACACACCCTTGGCAGTCCATTAATCCTCCATTCATACGGAATTCATTTCAAAGGGAGTTGTACTTTGGAACAGACATTACTTCCTAGGCCAACCAACTGAGGCTCCGAGTACTCATTTATGACAGAGTGTATATTTACAGCTGTTTCTACTCAAAATATGACTTTGAAACTGAACTTCTAAGATGCAGAATTATGGGAGATGACAGGGAGAGGACAATTCACACCCAGTTACGCATAACAGACTAATTCATAGCTTGATTGACTTTCTCTGCCCCCTTCCATAATTCCGCATGTCTGTCCGGGCAAAGAGTAACATAGTAAACTTCCTGCCGCAAGGTTTAAACTTAGATTGTCGGACTAAAGTGCAATCATTAAACTCGCCCAAAAGAATTCTACCTTGAAGCTGAGGGGTTAGAGTAGAGAAATTCTGCCCTCCATTACTTTGGATGTATAAATTATGTTCCAGTTTTAGAAGGTTTGAACGGCATATTGCTTACAGGCAAAGGCCCTGCTGCAAAATGAGCAGTACAGCCACTCATTTATCAAACGTGTGCACTATCAGACAATCAAGATTCATGTACATTGTGTTCAAACTATCCAATTAATCACTACCTTAGTCAGACATGGTTAAACAAAATGATTCGGAAGACGACATATTCAAATTGATATTTCATATTAATTCCAATCAGCAATTTCTCCATTTTAAAATTCTTATCCATGCTTCAGAAGAACCTTGCCTAGCCCCATCATCAAACTTCCTCCAGCCCTTCGACTTTGAGCTCTCTTCACTCCTACTATTTGAACTGCACCACCACTCATGGCCATGTTGGTAGATGGCCTGGTTGAAGGTTCCAGAACCTTCTCCCTCAACAAGTCTTTGAATATGGGAATGAGTCCGAACAAAGCAATGACACAGCCAGGTCTGCATTATCAACTGTGCTTAATTCAGAGCACTGCATAACAGCAGAAGCAACCAAGGATTTGAGGTAGTGCAAATGAAAGGAAGTCTAATTGACAATACCTGACTAAGAGTATGGTGCTGGAAAAGCACAGACAGTCAGGCAGCATCCACAGAGCAGAAGAATTGATATTTTGAGTATCAGCCGTTCATCAGGAATGAGGTTTTGGCCCAAGGTGCCACATCATCTACTGAGTTCATTGCTCTTGATATTTTCTCCTCTACTTTGGGGAGACAGGTCACCAACTCACGGAACTTTTCAGCGAACATCTCTGGGACACACGCATTAACCAACCCCTCTACTCGGTGGCCAATCACTTCAATTTCCCCTCCCACTCCGCTAAGGACATGCAAGTCCTGGGCCTCCTCCACCGCCAAATTCTAACCACCCAACACCTGAAGGAAGAACTCCTCATCTTCTGCCTTGGGAGCCTCCAACCACATGAAATCAATGTGGATTTCACCAGTTTCCTCATTTCCCCTCCATCCACCTTATTCAATCCATCTTCCATCTTGATCTGTCCATCTTCCTGCACCTTCATCTACCTATCACATTCCCAGCTACCTCCCACCCCCTACCTACCCCCCCCAAAAACACGCAGCCCCCCAGCTCATAAGCCTCATTCCTGATGAAGGGCTTATGCCTGAAACATTGATTTTTCTGCTCCTCAGATGCTGCCTGACCTGCTGTGCTTTTCCAGCACCGCACTAGAGTGCTAAATGGAAATAAATTTGAACAGAAGCTTATTTCACTCTTACAGCCAGTGAAAACAAAACAGGAATCCTTTCAGAGGAGCCCTGAATTTGAACCTGGACCATAGAGATTTCAGTAAACAGACTCAAAAGAGATGCTTTAACAAATTATCAGCTCCACAGAAGAACAGATCTATGTATGAGTTTTTGCACAATAGTAAAGCATTTACTGAGATATCTGCATAATCTAAAACAGATAAAGATCTCAAAGTTTACATCAAAAGAACAAAAGCATTAAATTAACAGCGGCGTTTATTCAGCAACATTTATTTTCCTCGTGTGATTTATTCAACAACATGGAATAACAACATAAGATAACTTTGTGTGTATATATACTCAGGAGAAAGTGAGAGCTGCAGATGCTGGAGACGACAGTCAAAAAGTGTGGTGCTGGAAAAGCACAGCAGGTCAGGCAGCATTTGAGGAGCAGGAGAGTCAACGTTTCGAATACAGAGGAACCTTGATCATCAGAATACCAATTATCCAAAAATCGGATTATCCGAACGCAATCTCGAGGTCCCAACAGAAACATTTCAAAAACATGTGTCCAACATTGATTAAAAGTGCTGCCAAGAACAGCCCTGGACTGATGGGAGTGCAGGCACTGTCTCCAAATGACTGACTTGCCACCCCCTCTCTCTTTCTTCCCACACTTTCCCTGCAGTTCTACAGAGGCGTGTACCCTACACCTCCCTTCCCCAGATAATCTGTCAAACATTGTTCTGTACAGGGCAAAGATGGAACCTGTCAAAGAGTTTGTGTTTGTGTTGCAGCAGCCTGGTCATTGGTGTCCAGTCCGGCTGCACGGTGAGGGGGTCAGGGGTGGAAGGGGCTGAGGGCAGACAGAGATCGCTCAGAGGTGGGGATGAGCGAGGGCCAGTGTTGAGGGGGGGTGGGGGGGGGAGACAGGGGGTCGGTGTTGGACAGAGTTTGGGGGGGTGGGCGGTGGGGTGGTGTTGGATAGGGATTGGGGTGGGCGAGGGCTCGCACGCGGTGTGCTGCTGCTAGTCTCCTGAACGGGGAGCAGACTTAATAGAAAACTCCGAGCCCCAGAGGAAAGGCATTGAATTGATTAACCGAATAATCAATTATCCGAACTAAATAGTGCCCGTCCATCTCGTTCGGATAATTGAGGTTCCTCCATACAAGCTCTTCATCAGGAATGTGGGGAGGCCAAAGGGAGCTGAGAGATAAATGGGAGGATGGGTGGGTGGGGCTGTAGGGGGAAGATAGCTGGGAGTGAGATAGGTAGATGAAGGTGGAGATGAAAGTGATAGGTTGGAGCGGACAGTAGAGCAGATAGGTGGGAAAGAAGATGGACAGTTAGAACGTTTCAAGAGGGCGGTGCCGGGTTGGAGGGTTGGATCTGGGATAAAGTGGGGGAAGGGGAGATGAGGAAACTAGTGAAATCAACCTTGATCCCGTGTGGCTGGACAGTCCCAATGTGGAAGATGAGACGCTCTTCCTCCAGGCGTCGGATGGCCAGAATCTGGCAATGGAGGAGGCCCAGGACTTGCATGTCCTTGGAAAAGTCGGAGGGGGAGTTAAAGTGTTCAGCCACAGGGTGGTGGGGTTGTTTAGTGCGTGTGCCCCAGAGATGATCTTTGAAATGTTCCGCAAGTTGGTGTCCTGTCTCCCCAGTGTAGAGGAGACATCGGGAGCAACGGACACAGTAGATGACGTATTTGGAGGCACAGATAAATCTCTGCTGGATGTGGAAGATCCTTTGGGGCCTTGAATGGAGGTGAGGGGGGTGTTTGCAGTGCTGGTTTTACACCTCGTGATGGCAAGGGAAGGTGCCGGGAGTGGCAGGTGGATTGGTAGGGGGCATGGACCTAACAAGGGAGTCGCAAAGGAAATGGTCTCTGCAGAACGTAGACAGGGGTGGGGATGGAACTGTGTCGCTGGTGGTGCAGTCTGTTTGAAGGTGGCTGAAATGGCGGAGAATGATGTATTGTATCCGGAGGTTGGTGAGATGGAAGGTGAGGCCTGAGGGGTTCTGTCCTCATTGCGAATGGAGGAGTGGGGTTCAAGGGCAGAGGTGCAGGAAGTGGAGGAGATGCGCTGGAGAGTATCATTGACCACATGGGAGGAGAAATTGTGGTCCTTGAAGGAGGCCGTCTGGGATGGTCGTCCTGGGAGCAGATGTGGTGGAGGCAGACGAATTGGGATTAAGAGATGGCATTTTTACAGGAGGTAGGGTGGGAGAAGGTGTAGTCCAGGTAGCTGTGGGAGTCGGTGGATTTGAAGTGTTGAGTCTGTTGCCAGAAATGGAAATGGAGACGGAGAGATCCAGGAAGGAGAGGGTGGTGTCCGAGATGGTCCAGGTGAACATGACATCAGTGGGGGGGGGGGGGGGGGAGGAATGTGGTTGTGACGTTGATGAACTGTTCAACCTCCTCATGGGAGCATGGGTTGGTGCTACAGTCATCGATGTAGTGGGGAGAAAGATGTGGAATGGTGCCTGTATAGCTGCGGAAGATGGACTGTTCCACATACCTGAAGAGGCAGGCATAGCTGGGGCCCATGCGGGTACCCATGGCTACCCATTTGCTCTGGATATATAATCCTCAACATCTGTCTTTGTAACAGAACGTATTATGAAAATAGGCCATCTGTCCAAAGATGCACCTTGTTAATTGTGCTACCTCAATACCTTTTGTTGAACACAAGAACTAGGAGCAGCAGTAAGTAACTCGGCACCATGAGTTTGCTCCTATTATTTGCTCTGATCATGGCTGATCTCACCAAAGAAAATAGAACTGAGGATGCTGGAAGTCAGAAACTAAAACAGAAATTGCTGGAGAAACTCAGCAGGTCTGGGAGCATCTGTGGAGTGGGAAAAACAGAGTTAACATTTTGATTCTGGTGAATCTGCTCTCATAACTGTTTCTCTCCATGCAGATGCTGCCAACCTGCTGAGTTTCTCCAACAATTTCTGGTTTTGTTTATGGTCGATCTCATCTTGGCCCAACTCCACTTTCCTGCCCACTCTCTAGAATCATTCAACATCTCTCTATCTCCTTCTTAAATGTATTCAATGCCCTGCCACTGCACTCTGGGGTAGTGAATTCCAGCCTTACACTCCTTTGAGAGAAGTAATTTCTCCTCATCCATTTTAAATCTGCTACCCCTTATCCTAAAACTACGACATCTTTTTCTGCATTACTCCACTAAAGGAAACTATTTTTTAACGTCAACTTAATCAATCCCCTTTAGCATCTGGTGTACCTCAATTAGATTTCCCCTCATCCTTGTAAACTCAAGATAGTCGTGGCCTAAACCACTGAATCTCTCTTCATAAGACAAACCCCTCATCTCTGGAATCAATCTTTTGAACTACCTACATCTCTCAAGTAAGAAAACCAAAATTGTACACAATACTCCAGGGGCAGTCTCACTAATGCCCTGTATAATTGAAGCAACACTTTTGTTCTTTGCCAGGTTCACGGGACCTCCCGGTTCTAACCATCTCTGCCACAGATTCTTAGATCTCCCGGTTCTAACCATCTCTGCCATAGACGGTGGGTTAAGCATCACAGTGTCCATGCAGAATGGGTTAATATTCCACCAAAATACAAAGCAGCAAAGCAAATTATAGCACATGTTCCAGCTCTAGGATACAGTTCTCAATAATATGCAGCACAGTATGTTTCACTATGGTCCAGCCTGCAACCTTCAGGGAAACATCAGAGACTACAGATGACCAATAAGCTTATGTGATGAAGGTTCATGATATTGTTACTACTGGGAAACATCTTCAAATTGGACAGAACTATTGTCTTCCTTTAGTTTGTAGTTCCATATTATGTGTATCAAGAGGATAGCACCTCACTTTAGCTACATTTTTGATTTGAGTGTAGTACCAGGTATCTGAAGTTTGATTTGCATGCATCTAATCAACTTCGGGGTGATTAGTTCAGTGCTATATGACACAGGTCAACAGAGATAGAAGCCAATTCTTTTAGAAAAGTAGAACCATCTAAAAAGGTCAGAAAGTGGGCAGATTTCCTTTCTTGACAGTCTGCAAGTTTCTTCCAGAGGAAAACAAGGCTGGTAACATCAACAGTACAGTTTAACAGACTCCAGAGCAGTCAGGGTGAAAGGAACTAAGCTCGAGTGAGTTAAATTCTTAGCAAGGATGAGCTCCAATAACAGAAGGCTGCATAAGTGAAATTTAAAGGAACCCACAAACAAAATAAGTGAACTGTATCAGCAATTTGTTTGTGTCTAAGCAAGAGACACTGACTAAAGAAATTGCATTGATTCAATGCAGATGTTTGCTGGAAAGAAATAAAGATCAGCCATAGCAAGTCAATAAGGAACTTTAAAATGGAAACTCATTGACCTTACATTGGGATTTGAATGTGTGTCGGACTGTTGTTGAGGGTAAAATGATTCAATTTTCACTTTTGCAAGATTGTTTCATCCAGTTATCCTATAATGTCACTGTGTGTATCTTTCGTTTGAGTGCGAGATAAACATTGACATCCTTATGTTAAAAGTACATTGGTGGCCTCTTCCAAGTGTGTTCAGGGACTGACCACCATGGGAACCAAATTGCAGAAATTGCTTTAACTATGAAGTTGTGGTTAAATATCTCTCCATTCAGATACAAGTTGCCTGACAGAGTGCCTTGGAAGCTCTGTCATTAGTTTCAAAGAATAGAATCCCTACAGCTTGGAAACAGACTCTTCCGCCCTACAAGGGCACACTGACCTGCCAAAGACCTGTCAACCCAAACCTATTCCCCATTACTCTGCATTTACCCTTAACCTACACATCCCTGAAAACTATGGGCAATTTACCATGGCCAATTCACCTAAACTGCACATCTTTGGACTGTGGGAGGAAACCGGAGCACCCGGAGGAAACCCATGCAGATACAGGGAGAACGTGCAAACTCCACACAGACAGTCATCCGAGGCTAGAATCGAACCCGGGTCCCTGATGCTGTGAGGCCACAGTGCTAACCACTGAGCTAGCATGCTGCCCTTGTTGTTCAGTTCATTTGCTGCCCTCGTACAGCAATTATTTGGGCACCTCCAGGGAGGTGTCTGACTTCTCAGGCATGGTTAATATTTTGTAACAAAACTCACTATATAGGAGTGCATTCACTGTATATTTCCAATGGATGGATTCCTCTGCAGCACTATATAAGTAACCAGTGTTTATAAATAGTTCTTAAGCTAGTGGATAGCACAATAACTAGCACAGTACTCCTCAGTGAGTAAATAAATATAAAAACGAAGAAATGGAAGAGTGACCCACACAGCCACTCAAGCCTGCTCGATCATTAAGACTGATATGTTAACTCAACTTCACTTGCCTGCCCAATCCCTACACCTCTAATTTCCCCAGTGCTCAAAAAACTATTAATCTCAGCTTGAATACACTCAGGAACTGAGCATCCAATGCCTTTGACATGATTGAGATTCATAACCTACTGCGTGATGACAATTCTCCTCATCCCAGTCCTGAAAGGCTGACCCTTCACCATGAACCTACACTCCTTTCTCCTTGGTTCTTCAAAACAGTCTGTGGCCATCAGCCACGTCAGCAGTTCCCCGTTTCCTTACCGCAGCAAGATCACCAATACTGACCCCTACAGTTCCTATACTGGATTTTCATCCTGTGATGAACTAGTTGAGCTCAGTGGTGCAACAAATAGCATTGTTGGATTAGGAAACAAGTCAGGATTCCTTTTCTCTATTCACCTTGCGTGAAGCATTTGAAAATCTTCCAACTGCACTATCCCACTAGAGCCATCGATAATTTTTTTTTCCCCCCAGAATCTATGAGATTATAGATTCATAGAGATGTATAGCATGGAAACAGATTCTTCGGTCCAACCTGTCCATGCCGACCAGATATCCCAACCCAATCTAGTCCCACCTGCCAGCACCCAGCCCATATCCCTCTAAACCCTTCCTATTCATATACCCAGTCAGATGCCTTCTAAATGCTGCAATTGTACTAGTCTCCACCATTTCCTCTGGCTGCATATTCCATACATGAACTACCCTTTGCATGAAAAAGTTGCCCCTTAGGTCTCTTTCATATCTTTCCTCTCTCCCCAAGGGCATTTGATGTGTGAAAATATTTCACAAAGGCAAAGGAAACCATTCACACAAGACTATCATGTGAATTACACTGTAGGAAATGGAAAAAGAGGACGAACGTTATATCACAATTAATACAGGTTTCATAGCAAACTTACTCAGAGCAAGATCGTTGGTTAGATGGTATTTTCCTTCAAAATGCCACAATAACCTGAAAAGATGAAAGTTAAAATATCAGAATTTGCACAAAGACTTATTATCCTGCCCGAGAACATGCCAAAGGAGGAAACTGCGGGAGCTTTGGGGAAAACAAAATACAAAACTTTTTTTTATTTGAAAGGTTATGAGAATTTTGGGCAGTTTCTAAACTTCAAGGCCACAACATTTGGTTTGAATAAGCTTTGCGAATTATAGGGGCACACTTGCACCTTATTAAAGGAGAAGCCAGTCAAAGGATCCCATTCTATTTCCAGATGCAGTTGGTGGAGGGAGATTAGGAAACCTCTCTTTCTCTTAACCAATGAGATAGATGAAAACAAAGGTTTACAATTGCAACAGTGATTTTAATTACGCAAACTGGGGTAATCAATCCCACATTTTGATAGCTAAATAGTAGAGCTCAATATACTGTCTCTACAATTCTAAAAATAGCTCAAGTACAAGACCAAACATAAAAGCATCATATAATCAGATTATCAAGGTTGCAAATTACTTGAGAATAAGGATGTAGCCACATTATTGTTGTTGCATCACTGAATAGCAACAGTTTGGCTCATGGATAGCTCTCTAGTCTCACAGTAATGACGGTTGTGATGTAAAGTCCCACTTTGAGGCACAGTTATATTTTTAGATGAAGTGTTTGTGTACCACAATTGCATTCAAAAGGAAAAAGCACCATATCAAATATCAACAAGATATTTCCTCTGAGCTCCCTGTACAATATGATACAGTTTCACTAAAATGCTGCCTTGTAGTTATTGCACCAGGCAAGAGATCCAAAGGATTTTGACTTCTCACTGATCTGTGGGACTTACCTTTGTAAGAGCCAATGAACTAAGTCGCTTAACTCTTGTAAAAACACAGCCTCTGCCAAAAATACAGGACTGAAGGTTACAGATAACCTTTGAAATTTATGGAGCAATTATGACATTAAGTGCATGGCAAAAATGTACAGAGAATTTTTTTTTCATCTGGCTTAAATCATCTTTGTCTGGAGTTGCTGAAATTTGTGGCTCATGAACTGAGCTGGGTATATTAGAAAGTACAAGCTCAATGTAATAAGTGAATTTTTCCTCCATCCATATTTCATGGTTTGTCCTCCACTGAAACAGTAGTTGCTCTGGAAGAAACTCAAATTATATTTTTAAAATATCGTTCTCAGGCTATGGACAACTGGCATCATATTTAAGACTGTACCTTCCTCAGCCATGAGATCACTTCAGCCCAGCAACAACAACCACCTGTACACATGTAGCTGCTTTAATGCAATTTTTTTTAAAAATCCAGAATTCTTAGTCACATGAGGAGACATTAGATCAAATGGCTAACAGCTTTGTAAAAAGGTAGGCTTTAAAGAATGTCTTAAAGAAGGAAAGTGAGGTTAAAGAGGCAGGGATCTATAGGCAGGGTATTACAGAGTTTATGGTTGAGGCAGCTCTTTTTCTGTAGCAGTCCCTAGGATTGAGAATGACGGTCATCCACTCCAGTTTGATGGGTTCGGAAATAGCTGATAAATCCAACGCATAAAACACAGATTCTGCTGCACATGGGGCAGGTCATGCTTGGAGTGTTGGTCAATCACTAGACTGAAGGTTTGTGGCGGCTGAAGTTACAGCCAATGACAATTAAAATTAGGGATGCTCAAGATGCCAGAATTAAAGGAGTTTTTTTTAAAAAACATTCATGAGATGTGGGTGTCACTGGCTAGGCCAGCATGTATTGCCCATCCCTAATTGCCCAGAGGGCAGTTAAGACTCAACCACATTGCTGTGGGTCTGCAGTCGCATGTCAGTTAGATCAGGTGAGGATGGCAGATTTCCTTCCCTTAAGGACTTCAGTGAACCAGATGGGCTTTTCCTGACAATTGCAATGGTTTCCTGGTTATCATTAGACTCTTATTTGCAGATTATTATTGAATTCAAATTCCACCATCTGCCATGACAGGATTCAAACCGAGGTTCCCAGAACATTACCTGGGTCTCTAGGTTAATAGTTTAGTGATAATACCTTTAGGCCATCACCTATCCTAGTGAAACTATCTCAGAGTGCTTGTGGGCTGCAGGAGGTTAAAAAGAGAGGTTGGTTTTATAAACTGGGTGAGAAATGTTTAAAAGCAAGACCTTGCTTGACCAGGAGCCAGTGTAGTACTGCAAGCACAGGGACAGTGAGTATTTGAAGCTGGCGTGGGCAGCATTTTAGATGACCTCAAATTTACAGAGGGTAAATTAGGGCAGACCAGCCAGACATGCAGTGGAATAGCCAAATCTGAAATAAATCTAAAAAACCCAAGGATCAACAACACAGTCATCTATTAGCATGTGAGATAGGAATAGGCAGGGCATCAAGTTGGTAACGATCTGGTAGCTTTGCTGCTGGAAGCCTTTATGTTATGAGATTTACTGACTTTAATTTGTTTGAAAGCTTGCACACACAACTATACGACTGCTTAGCCCACACCTTGGTAAATGATTCTCACATTAGACAGCATTTGCATATGTTAAGACATAGATATATGCATTTATATTGTATCTTGCACAACCCATCGATCCCTCAAAGTGGTTTTTACTAATAAATAAGTTTGACATTAGTCACTATTGAAATGCAGGAAAACATGGCAGCAAGCTAGAAGATTGGATCATTTGTTTTTTTAGTTGTGATTGAAGGCAGATTGGCCAAGACACTGGGGACACTCCTCTACTCTTCAAAGATAGTGCTGTGGAATCTTTCACATCTTCTGAAGGCAGCAGGTGGGACACAGTTTTACAACTCAAATGAGATTATGGGACATCAGACGGTGCAACATTCCTGGGTTTTGTATCAGGCCAGAGTTCTTTTGCCGGCTGCTTTTGATTACATGCAAAGTTGAAGGGCTTTTGGAGGTAAAGTGGTAGCGTCCCTACGTCAAGGTTGTGGAGGCACAGGTTCAAGACGCACCTGTTTCAGGAGATGCGTATTAAAGGGTTCACTAAAGTAATCACAAAAATATGCATTTTCTTTCATGGTTTGTTTTTAAATTTTACAGGAGGTATGTAATAACATCTCTGAAAAAGCTAATTTAAATAAAAATCAAATCCAAACTTTAGATTACATGCTGAGATCTCTGGATTGGGGTTTGACTTTCTGCTCAGGACTAATGTATCAATGAAATGAGACTGGGCAGGAAACTACAAAAAACTTATGGTGCAGTGACAGCTCCCTCTGGACCAGGAGGCCTCTGTTCACCTGCCTGGAGGTGTGGAATTAGGCTGTATTAGGCTGGAATTAGAAGAAAATGTGCAAATGACACCAAAAGGTTCAAGCGTGAGATGGTTATTAAACACTAGATACAGGAAGTGGACTTTTAAAAAAAAAAATCTGTAAGCAAACTTACAAACAGAAGTAACAAAACTTTTGTAGAACTGCAGTACATTAAACATAGTCCATCAGAGACCTTACAAATAGAGCAAGAGGGTCACAAGGTAGTGATTGCAAATCTGTAGCTGGGTGGTGAAGCAGGAAACAGTGATCTGACATACCAAACAAATCAAAAGTTGACTCTCTGTAAACTCCCAGTTTACTTTACATAACAGAGATGAATTGCAATAACCGAAGTGCAATAAAACACAATGACAGGGTAAAGATTTTCTCATTAGATCATCTTTTGTTGCATCGTGTAGATTAATCACCTTATTTGAAGAGGATAGGCCAGAAAAACCTCACCATCACCAGGTACCTTAATACAATGATTTCAGCTAATCTTGTTCAGCTTTGGCAGTGGGTGTTTGGAGTTATAACGAGGATCTTTCCCCTGCACATCCCAACAATAAAAGTGCTGAATGTAAAAGGTCCAAGAATACATTCTTCACTTTACATCCCCCATTCCACTTCAAACAAAGGAGGGGGGGGGGTTAGAGAGAGAGAGAGAGAGAGAGAGAGAGAGAGAGAGAGAGAGAGAGAGAGAGAGAGAGAGAGAGAGATGGAGATTATCAAATAATTTGATGACAGATTAAAAACAATTAAATGTGATGTCTAAAAGCAGCCTAGAGCAGCATGCATTAGTTCTTTCACTGTTAGAATGTAACAGCAGAAATTGTCACCAATATTGTCATACCAAGGCTGAAAAATCAATTGTTTTCCTTGCTATTTCACTGGAGGAGTTAATTTACTTTCCGCAGGAAATGTAAAGACACCCTCTGTATAATAATATCGCTTAGCTATTGGGGGCTAACTACCTCTGAGCCAGGAAGCCCATTCTCAAAGCCCACCTGCTCCAGAGGTGTGAAATAACCTACCAACAACAAAAACAGAAGTTTCTAGAAAAGCTCAGCAGGAGCTCTGATCTATGGAGAGAAATCAGAGTTAATGTTCCAGGTCCAGTGAACCTTCCGCAGAATTCAACTGTTCTCTGGAAGGAGGCTGACCAGAGATACTTGAGAATCAGAAAGCATTTTAACGGAGAATTTCTCCCACCCCACCTTTCCTTCAGTGACCACCTCTTCCCAATTTACAAAATATTCCAAACCCTCTCAAGGGAGAGGGACAGTACAGAAAACATTCCAAAACCTCAAGAGAGTGGGACAGTGTGTATAAAATATAGCTGACATGAGGAAACTAATCACTGATAGCTAATATAGGTACTACCATTAGTTTACGTGGCCAATGTTAACCTGAATAGCGAATCTGATAAAACTGAGACACATTGCCTAATACTGTTACAATTCTACAGCTGTTTGGATGACCTATTAAAAGTTTCCTGAGCAGAAATTACAAACCCAAGCAGAAACTCTTCTAGTTCTTCAACTTTTCCTAACTAGGCAGGTTACAGCAATTTGAAATAGAAAGGGATGGCACGGTTGTTCAGTGGTTAGCACTGCTGCCTCACAACGCCAGGGACCTGGGTTCTATTCCAGCCTTGGGCAACTGTCCGTGTGGAGTTTGCACATTCTCCCAGTGTCTGCGTGGGTTTCCTCTGGGTGCTCCAGTTTCCTCCCACAGTCCAAAGCTGGGAAGTTAGATGAATTAGCCAGGCTAAATTGCCCATAGTGATATGTGCATTAGTCAGGGGTAAATATAAGAGGTAGGGGGATGGGTCACTCTTCGGACGGTGGGTGTAGACTTGTTGGACCAAAGGGCCAGTTCCATACTGTAGGGAATTTAATCTAATTGAAAGCCCATAATTAATCTGAAATTTTTTTTAAAAATCACAAGGTACTTTAAGTAAGGTAGTGGTTGGGTGTGTCAGTGTGAAGAGAAGATGAAAACAGGCAAAGAGCCATGGTGTAAAAGTTAGTCGATATCGAGAAGTTTGACAGCAAAGTGAGATACATGGAGTACAATCAAGACAGATAAAAGGATGAATACTCTCCAAGGTCCAAATATGTATGCAGAACACTGTTACTCAGGATACAAGAACGGAGAAAAGGAGAAGGTGCAGCAGAGGGGCTTGATGATGAACATTAGGTACAACTATACTGGGGGAAGGGGGGCACATTGTACTATAGGAGATGCGTGGATACATAAAAAATAGCATTGGGGCTGAAAACTGCCATTCAGGAGGCAAAGTCCAAGATAATTGAGAACTGAATCATTGTTTACGCCATATGAATACGGCTTTGAAGGTTATGTACCATCAGTCAACAGGGCCAGTGCCTGGCATTGCACAGCATCCTTTTCTCCCCTCCACTTCCAATGCTGGTAAATTTCATCTTTAGCAACAAAGTAACTATATAGATAGAAACTTGTCATGATATATTCTTGCTAACGGGCATCATTTACTCAGTGTATCATAGTAGAGAGGAAACGACACTGCATGCAGTCAGAAACATGGGGTGGAATCATTTTGAGGTGTCGGGGGTCTTGGCTGCCAGCTAACGTTGGTGAGAACAAAATCCTGCACTGCCCCTTTGCGGGAAGGTCCTCTGAGCATGAGCCAGAATCTGGCAATGACAAAACCATAAGCAATGGAATCTTTGCCTGGAAATCAAGTCTCACTGGTGGAATCTCACCTTTTGCCCAGCAGCGCCACTACAGTTACCCTGCCACCCCCACCAACTCCTTAGCTGCAGCTCCCCTTACACCCATCCTCTGAAGAAGGGTTATACCCGAATGTTGATTTCTCCACTTTCTGATACTGCGTGGCTTGCTGTGTTCTTCCAGCCTCCTGCTCATCTGAGGTGCCAGGAAGGACAAGCACCTCAGTTCCAGGATCATGAAGTGAGCCAAACCATATGTAGGGGTGGGCGTCATAGGGAGAGAGGTGTGGGTGGGAGTGTTGGCAGGAAGGATATTTGTGGTGTCTGCTTTCAGTAATACCATTCCCACCTACTTTTCTGATGTCCCTCAATCAGTAACAAAGAGTAAAGTTTATTTCAGAGGTTTCCAAATGATCAAGGCGCTTAGATATCTGAACCTCAGAATAAATATGTAAATATAATAGAAGCCATTCAGTCTATCCAATGCAATCTGTGCACAAAACAGGAGCACTTTTGGCAAGAAAGCTAGTTACTGCTGGTTATTTGTGGTCAAAGTCACAAGACGCCGGTTGTGAAATTTTATGAATATATACAGTGATTTCAACTGACGCAATGGCAATGATTAAAATCAGTTGCACATCATTGATTATAGGTTATAAGGTGCAGAAAACACCCAGGTTTCTTCACTTCAACAACTGCACAATTACTGGGACATGCTCCAAGTTGTTTCATCAACAATTTATGAAACAGGAATAGTCAGGAATCACTAACTACAAAAGTCTTTTTAGGTGGACTGGCCATGTTAAATGGGGGATTATGGGGTTGAGTGGGGGTCTGGTTCTGGGTGGGATCCTTTGATGATTGGTGCAGACTCAAATGGGCCAGATGGCCTTCTTCTGCACTGTAGGGATTCTATGCAAAAGTCAGACCTAAGGTAATCTGGTTCAAAACTAAGTCACTGCCATGTATGTCTCATCTTCAGCAGATATCACTTCAAGGGATATGCTAACACGATCATCGCTGTACAATGGCATATGACCTAATAGTATAAAGGTTTCAGTCTGCAGAATGACATGCTGAGGAAACGGTGCTACATTACAAGACAACAATCTCTCCCTCAATTACAGCAATTTGAAACAGCAGGTCATCAACTTCAGGAAGCGGAGTGGAGGACATGCTCCTGTCTCTATTCAATGGTGCTGAGGTGGAGATGGTCAACAGCTTAAGGTTCCTTGAAGTAAATATCACCAACAATCTATCCTGGTCCATCCATGTTGATGCTATGGTTAAGAAAGCACCCCAATGCCTCCACTTCCTCAGACGACTAAGGAAATTTGCATGTCCACAGTATTCTTACCAATTTTTATAGATGCACCATAGAAAGCATCCTATTCGGACCTTCAAAGTTTGGTATGGTAACTGCTCTGCCCAAGTCCACAAGAAATTAGAGTTGTGAACGCAGCCCAGTCCGTCACTAGCCTTCCATCCATTAACTCCATCTATCTATACTTCCTGTTGCCTTAGGAAAGCAAGCAACTTAATCAAAGACCCCTCCCTTCGTGAGTTATTCTCTCTTGCACCCTCTTCTGTCAGGCAGAAGATACAAAAGTTTGAAAACATGTACCAACAGATTCAAGAACAGCTTCTTCCCCCACTGTTATCAGACTATTGAATGGACTTCTCAGTTTTAAATTGATCTTTCTCAGCACTTTCTCTGTAGCTGTAACATCATATTCTGCATTCTGTTCTATTACCCTGATGTATTTAGGTAAGGTATGATTTGCCTTGTTCACATGCAAAACAATACTTTTCACTGTCTCTTAGTGTACGTGACAATAACAATAATAAATCAAATCCTAATTATTTAGCTTCAACAAAGACATGTAAATGCCTGTGTTTGTACTGTACTTAAGCAGATACCAGGTACTGGAATTAAAGTTCATTGAATTCTTCAGTACTGTCACCCATTTGTACATTATAGGAGACAACACAGGTATCATGTCACAGTCAGCAAAAATCAACGGCTATGACACTATATCACGCGAGTCTCACCCACCCTCCTGCAAACAAAACTGTTCTCCTTCAATCCCAAAATAATGTCCCTTCATTATCAGTATGTCACACGCCATGTCTCACAACAACTGCGGCCCACCCAAATCCCCATTCCAATTCATCTAGAGGGGAGATTATTTGTGTAAAATTTGACCAAGGCCAGTACAAGTTTGTTCCATGCAGGACATAGGAAGGATATGCAGAGTGAGAAGAGTACAGAAACAATCCAATTGGAATATGCTAGTGAAGATGGACTGTTAAGTATTGTTGTAACCTGCTGTTAAATTAAATTTCATGTTACATAGTAAATACTAGGAAAATTCAGTTAATGGTTCCCAGTGTTCAACACCAGCACTCCTGATGCACTAGTCTTTTCAACTTCAACTCCATTTTAACCTATCAGGATATCCTTCTATTTTACTCCCCTCAGAAGCCCAGCTTGCTGCCCCAACACCCCTTCCCCCCATCTGTATTTATGCCTTAGGCCTCAAATATTCAGCATTTTGAACACTCTAGGCAAAGAAATTTCTGATGAATTTCCTAATGGATTTATTAGTAACTATCGTAACTTTTTGGTATCTTGTTTAGAGTCTCTCACACATATTCTCTTAGTGTTAAGACCCTTAACAGTTCTCCCCTCAGCCCTTTACCTCAAATGAGGCACCAACTGGCTCAGACTTTCCAGGTATATAGATTCTGGTCTCACCCTTGTGAATTGGTTTCGCACTTCCGACTACCTCTTTGGATTTAGGTAAAAGGTTAGTGTTGTAACACAACATACCACTTTGTTTCCCTTGCTGCTCTCTTCTTCAGTTCTTCCTTCTCTCCTGTACAACTCCTGAATACTCATGTAACAGAAGGTACCAGCCACCATGATTTAGTATCATCCAAGTGGTCACTCCTATGAGAGCTTCGACAGAGGAAGGGATAACAAACCAGTCTCATCATGTATTAATTTACTGATTGGGCCTTCATTTTGTTAGGATGACAAAACTATTTACTAAAATATCATGCAAAATTCAGGTTGTGTTGGACATCACAGAGCAGCAAAAACATTAACTAGTAATTGGCTTTTAAGTTTAAAAAATACTGGCGTGGAAACTTATCAAATATACCCAATTTCTAAACTTTCAATCTCAGGCAGTGGTTACAGACGAGCTTTGCAAGAATCTAGAAAAGGGATGCTTTCTAAAACAGAAGCTGTGGGTTGTGGGGAATCTGTAAGTCTTGACAGTGCAATTCACGACACCCCCCCAGAAAACCGAGCTTGAACCTGCATTTCTATTTCTTCCTCGTCTTGCGTGACCTTCATGGATTAAGACGCTTGCAAAGGTTTGTTTTCAGAGCAGTTGTTTCACTGATCAAAGAAACCTACATCAGAACAAGATCATCTGATAACATCAGCAACTTGCAACACGTAAATTCACCAGTTTATTTACTTAAAAGGTTATACGATCCCCAGAAACAAACCCTGCAAAGTGACCCTGCAAAAAACAGATTTTTAATTCAAACACAGGGGAGGTGACAAGCACAGATCAGACCCAATAGCATCTTCACAAAACTGAGAATCAAAACCCAAAATAAACACAACAAGAACTGCAGAAGCTGGAAATCTGAAACAAAACAGGAAGTGCTGGAGAAACTCAGCCAGTCTGGCAACATTTATAGAGAGAAAAACTGAGTGAATGCTTAGAGTCCCGTGACTCATTGTCAGAGGACCCACAGTTGACTTTTCCTTACAGGGATAAATGGACTTGTCTCGTTTGCCTGGTTTGGGGTGCGGTAGTGGGGGGGGGGGGGGGTCCTTGAGAATGGACAACAGGAGTATACCATCTGAAGCCAGGATGAAGATTCCATGTTCCCACTAGGCCATAGGGGTTGCTCTCTCTCATTAGAGTCAGCTGGCAGTAAGTTTCACATGAGGATCACCATACCTCAGGCAAGAGGAGAGGCTGAAAAGGAGAATCCTTCAGGGTAACCTCAGCCAGTGCGGGAAGTGAACCCATGCCGTTGGCATCACTCTGCATTGCAAACCAGCAATCCAGCTAACGGAGCTAACTGACCCTAATCTATGCCAACATATTTTCAACATTCAAGAGTCAAAAACTCTATTATAAAAGGCAAAACGTTGTTACTCAAAATATCAAAAATAATGCAGAACAAACAAAAATAAGTTTCAGAAGCATTTAAGGTTCTTTTTAAACAAAAAAAGAAAGCATGAATGATGCTTTCTCACAAGTAAGAAAGTGAATCGAAGTTTAAAATAATGATAAACACAAGTTTATTTTGGTTACCTTAAAAGGTGTTCAACTGATAAGAGTTAGGAGTTACACATGTCTTTACTGAGCTGTACATGGCTGCAAACCATATGTAGCTCTGAGCAAATCAAAGATTTTATTAAAAGCAAATATTAAATAAGCTACAACAATAGAAACAAAAAAGGAAGCAAAAGGTGTCAAAAACCATAAATATAAATTTCAAGCTACCTTCAAAACATGCAGACATTTCGCAAATGTTGTGCAGTACAAAATAATGTGTAAAGAGGAATTGGCTTAGCAACAAATTTTGTAGATGCACTGTGCAAGAGATTTGGTGAAAAAAAAATTATAACCACTTGAACTATAAACGAGCTCTTACTAAAACTTTCCCACAGTGTAAGATTAACTTGATACGTTCCATCTCATACTCACTGACCAGCTGGGACTGCTTGGAGAAAGACTACTCAACTGTGTAACCCTAAACCATTAACAATCAAAAGGAATTTACAGAGTTTATCCTCTACCCAAGAATGGGCTCACAAAAGACGACAAAGTTTCAGTTTCCTTAATCTCAACCTTTTATGGATTGATGCTGAAATTATAGCACAGCCAGAAATTAACATGTGGGTCATGATGCTGCAAGATTATCCTTTAACACTCAGTAATGCATAGGGTTTCTAAGACAGACATACATGTATACTGAATACAAAACAATATGTACACAAAGTACATGGGAAATGAACAAGTTGTGCCTTCTATAGGACTCAGCATGGTAAGTGCAGGAAGAAGTTTCCCCCGAATTGTGGGGTCATGAATCAAGGACATAACCTCAAATAAGGAGCAGGTCATTTAGATTGGAGGAGAAGAAACTTCTTCACTCAAAAAGTGGTGGATGTTTGGGATTCTGTACTCGAGAGGATTGTGCAGGTTCAGTCACTGAGTATGTTCAAGACAGAGATTGATCCCTAGATATCAAGGGAAATAGGGTCAAGGCAAAATGGCATTGAGATAGATGATCAGTAACAATCTAATTGATTGGTAAAGGGGCCGAACGGCATAAACAAAACAAATCCATACACTTCCGCTGTACATTAAAATCCACAGCTAGTATCATAGTTAGACCTCACCCAGACAACTGTCCAATTCTTATCCTCTCAGATGGGAGAAGATATTGAGGCTCTCGACAAGATTCCAAAGAGGGCTGCTAGATTAATACCCGTCATAATAAGCTCAGACAGTTCACCTTGCTATTCAACAGCACAGGGCTTCAGGAAGGTAGATCAGAAGGTAACTAGCCACAATCCACAATGAAATGTAGGCATCTTCTATCAGAGACACAACAGGCTTTGTTGCTCAAGGGGTACCACCCTTCATCAAGCAAGGGTCTGGGCAGAGGTCCCAAGTCTACCTCAAATGGAATGGGAACTGAACCCATGCCATTGGCATTATTCTGAAACACATGCTATTCATCCAGTCTACCAAGTTAACAAGCTCCTACCCTTGGGTGAACAAATCGACATTTGTGTTAAAATTATGAAGGAACTAGACTGTGTACTTGTAGACAGATTGTTTGAAGGAGTGAGGCTTGGGAAAATGAAACATGGCTACACAAGTCACATAAGTATAGAATTAAGTGAGTTGTCAAGTGTATCCACTTCCCCTTGGGTGTCAGTCAGTGTTGACTAAGTTGTTGGCTTCATGCAGTGGGAGTTTGTTTGCTGCAAACATTGGAAAAAAAAAGGCTTGGATAATCAGGTCAAATTTACAGTATAAAAACAGGCTATTTAGTAAATGTTCTCTTTTGCTCCACAGTGCCATCTTCTCAGCCTATTTCACCTAAACCTATCAGCTTCCTCTTAAATGCATCCATACCATTAGGTTACAGGAAGAGCTGCAATCACTACATACAATAAAGGTAGAATGTTAATAAGCTCACTTCCTGGTTATGATAGCTCCTAGAACTCATTGATTTTCAGGGGAGGTGCTGGTGTAATGGCGATATCACTCAAATATATGTAGAAATAATCTTGTACAAGAAAGAGATGTTTTTGTTTGTTGGATTGAATCAGATTCCTATGTTTTGTTTGTTTTTCTTCACACACTACTGTACAGAAGCGAACTGCTTTAGTGACTAATGTATATTTTTTAAACAAGTAAAGTATATTTTTTAAATTAAAAAGGGTCATGTCACTGGACTACTATTTCAGAGATCAAGACTCTAATGTTCTTGGGATATGGATCTGAATGTACACCATGGCTAATGGTCAAATTTAATAAAAACAATTGGAAATTTGAACCTTGTCTAATGGTGACCCTGTAACCACTGTTGATTGTCACAAATACCCATCGGGTTCACTAAAGAAATCAGCCAGACTTACCCGGTCTGGCTGAATGTGACTCCAGATCCATCAGCAAAGTGCTTAACTGCTCTCTGAAATTGGCCTGAGCAGGCCACGCGGATCAAATGCAATCAGGAATGGGCAATAAATGCTGGACCAGGCTGGTGATGCCTATACCCTATGAACAAATGTGGGGAAAAAAAAATCACCTTTGGAGCTTTGGATTCAAAGATCACAATTAGCCTCAGCTTGTTTTGTTTAGCTTATCCTTGGTTACTCAGTTTCTGGTGTGTAGGGAGCATCAGCAGGGCTGATACCAGGTGAACCCGATGAACCTGTATGTTTGCATTTGCCACCCTCACCTTTGCTTCTGTAAATACATCCTGGTATTACCTAGAGTAGTTTCAGGGTGTTGCATTATTTTCCAAGGAGCGTTGTACCAGACAATGGTCTGATACATA